>NC_056740.1:94222221-94224721 GCF_019279795.1 Protopterus annectens
TAAGTTATTTATTAACTTGAGAGTAAACTGTTCTCAGACTTTATAGGTAAGTACTAGACTAGCTGTCCTTGTGGGCCATTTTAAGCCCAGCCAAGTTCCCTTTTTGTGCTCAAAATAACCTATCCCATTTGGTTATAGAATGACCATCCCCATCCCATGGTCAATAATTATATATATTACTACTAATGAGAATAACTGTGATCATATCATAGATAATCTGGTGGGACCCATACATGGGATAAAGCACTTAAGAGCTGCCTCTGTCCATTAGTAACGTAGGGGGCAGTCCTGAGGTAAATTTCTGTTTCCCATTCATAGATCTAAGTTGCACTTGAGTATGGACAGAGACAAACTTTGTTTTATGTGGATGGGGAGTCTGTTCCAGAGCAGCAGTATCCCCTGCGAGATATACCTGTCCATCCACACCATTTCGCTGATGTTGCAGAAGAGGTTTAGATCCCTAGACCAAGTATTTCTTTATTTATGCCATTTGACATGCTGATGTGCAGTAAAACCATCAGTAATGGGTCAGTGGAAGAAATTAATTTTGTAATGAGTTTCATTGTATAACAGCAATAACTCTCATTAAATTATTTGTAATGCAGGATTTTTCCAGAGCTGGCTTTGTTTTCACATGATAGTTTAGGCTTCACCCTCATGATCAGCAACACCGCCCATGGACCAGTCCTCTATTATCCACACTGAAATATAAATCTTTGCTAAAATGTGATGCAAAAAAATCCAGGTTTTTATTTTTATGCAGATTTTCACAATATTTCATATCTTGGATATGATGTATGCGAGACATATAGTATTAACAGTAACTTTGTTTTGTTAAAGTTGACTTTCCATATGACTAAGCACAGTTACTTGCTCAATGCTTGTTTTGAGGTATTTATGGAAAACATTAAATATTTGACAATTTGCATAATTAACAATGTAAGCAATGCTGTTTTTCTTTGAAGTTGTACATTTTTGGTTTCTCTTTTTACTATTTCCATGTCTACCATTCATCAGATCTTCTGCTATGCTGAACCACCAGCAAACATTCATCTAGGCAGACAACAGGAGCAGTGTTTCATCTTAAACCCTGACCATTTCCCATTATGTATACCCCATTATGCACATAATGGGTGGGCATGCGATGGTCTCAGCATAATGAGGTCACTTGCTTGCAGGCGAGACTTATCCACAAGAATCTCTCTCTAGCTCTTCCCAACCCTTATAAACAGATGCTTCTACTCAGTTCTTTGATACTGACAAGAAACCATAGAAAAGCTGTACACCATGGAGATACCCACATCCTCTAACCCCTCTTAGGAGTGGGCAAGTCTTATAATTTCTCTCTTTCTCCCTGGCCTGTTGCTTCAATTGTTAATCACAACTGTATAATCTGGATCATCTTCATGGATCCATTCATCTTTGTCACACCACCTTCTCAATGTGTACAAGTTTCAGTTCACATGTCAATAACAGTTTTTACTAGCATTTACAATCAGTCAATCATTTATTAAGGGGCATAATGACTAGTCTCCTAACAACATTAAAACTGTAAAGAAAATACAATGAAACAACAAAGACAAACATGGGGGTGGGCAGCAAAAAAAAAAAAAAAAATTAATGACACAAAATAAACCATTTTGCCCAGCAATCAGTCTGGCCATGTATGCACAAGCACTTCCCTGACACAAAAATGAATTATTTCCTCCCAGCAACCCCTTCAGGAGTATGTCCAAGCATGAACAACCACCAAAATTAATATTTCCCCAAGTGACCACTTCACGAGTAGGTCCAGGTATGCACAAGCACCAAAATGAAACATTTACTAAACCAATCTCCACCAAAGCATCCCTGTATTCTTCTGGGAAATTGTTGCTTACTGGCATACATTCAGGGCTATTTACATGCTTAGTATGATAATTTACTCATTATACATTGATGTCTATTATGTAACTAGCATGTTTAGTATAATAATTACCTCATTATACATTCATGTCTATTATGTAACTAGCATGCTTAGTATGATAATTACCTCATTCTATTAATCGTACTCTTACGCAAACATCTAAGGCCCCTTAACATGCATTAGCTGTCCACTATTGGTTATGTGTTAACCATGTTATACTTTTGTGATAGGGGGCATGTTTGTAACAACTACTTCACATTTGTGTATTGATGTTGAAAGTCTAGGATTTGCATATCCATGTGACACTGCTCTTTGAGGATCTCTGTTATGAAAATCAGAAGCCCCCAGACTATGAAGACCAGGCATAGTTTGGTTGCTTTCTTCTGTATGTTTTGTTCCTTGGCTGGCACTACATCCAAGCATCATTAGGAGAAACTCTTGTGGTACTGTATCCCTTGCCATCTTAGTGGGAAATTAAGTCTTCCTTCAAATAGAAGTGATATCTGAAGTACCCATGTAGGTAACCAAACTCACCAGAGGATATATAACACTTCTGCCTATGCCAGTGGGTTAGGGCAAAGTTTTCTAGTATAT
>NC_056740.1:94229721-94339721 GCF_019279795.1 Protopterus annectens
TCTGAACAGACTAAAAGCAAAATGTGCATGAACTGAATGAGAGGAGCAAGTACTGTTTACTTTATTGTCTTCAAAAAACTTTTTTCAAAAAGAGTATCTGGATCAAATACATAAGTATTATGCCAGTGTCCCTGCTTTCTCAAAGTGACTCTCTCATTTTATAACTTATTGATCCTGTGGTTTCTTAAACTTCTTGGATGCAACATGTTCTGTATCGTACTATTGCTGTCTCTTTTGAGAACCACATTGTTTGAGATGTGCTTTGGACCTTTCATTTGTGTCACAATAAGGTTCATTTCTTCCATTCTGGAATATTTGATTGGTCTTTTTTAACTTAAAATCCATTTATTCCCTTCACTGACTTGTTAAATGTTCCTGAGAGAATTTAAATCGCTCACTTGTTACCCTAAACTGAACAGTCGTGTTAGCGTACTGCATTACATGCTATAAATGTTTGAGTTTCTTGTCATTCCCAACATTTAGAAGTAAAGTGTTACAGATGGTTGGCTAACTATAAATGTATTCATTTTCTGCACCCCTATCTGAAAGCGCTAGATCTAATGCTTTGTGTTGTGTTCTGACTGCATTAATGTGCTTGTTAGCTGAGATATGCCTGCACAGTGGTTAAGACCTAAGCAAAATATCAATAAATTAAATTGTTTCATGTGGCAGAAATATTTGGTAACTAAGTGTGTGATGTAAATTGCATCAAATCATGCAGTATTTGTTGTTAAGACACCAACTGCAAACTGATACATGATTCTCACTGAGTAAGCAGTAAAAAGTGACTTGTTAAAAAAGACATTAAAATCCATTGCAAAGAGCTACTTAACCGCATCACTCAACATTCAAGAACAGTGTCAAGGTAATACCGATTTCTTGTATTTCTGTTGCCTTTTTGATTTATAAAATAAGCATCTGCTGTCAGTTTAGTTTAAGTTTCAATATTTCTATAGCAGAATTAATGTTCTAATAAAAAATCCCTTAAAAATAATTACATAAAAGGACTATTATATGAAACAAGAAATGACACAGTATTTCAGTAATTATCATGCATTCTTTCTTCCCTGTCCTGCTGTCCATTCCATGACCTATTACTCTGTGTGATGTGTAGACAATGGTTCCTTAGATGTAGTTACTGCTACTGGTTACATGATAATCTCTAGTCAGTCATACAGAGGTCACATAATGGAGTAGATACTGTCCTTAGGAATGTTTTCTCTCCATTGCTGAAAATTAAAAGCAAGTAATATCAGGGCAATAGATATAAGTCAGTGAACAATGTTAATAGACTGTGCTGCTCTGCAAAGATCCATTGTTTATGTTTAATTGAAATTGACTGTAGAGAGGAACAGTAAACAATTGCTACTAGCAAAAGACGAGCGGTTTTAATATTTAAATAATGTTAGCAGCATACCCTGCCCAAATGAATGCTTCACTGATTAGTAATTATTTACTGAATAAAGTGTTTATTTTTATTTTAAGTAGGGTAGAACAATGATCCAACTGGACAACTTTTAGGCTCAGCCTAGGCAGTACATGAAATAAATCCAATGAACATAATATGGGCAGTAGATGAAATACATCCAATGAAGATAACACTGGCAGTAGATGAAATATATCCAATGAGGATAATACGGGCAGTATATGAAATATATCCAGTGAAGATAATACAGGCAGTTGATGAAATACATCCAATGAGGATAACACGGGCAGTATATGAAATATATCCAGTGAAGATAATACCGGCAGTAAATGAAATACATCTGATGAAGATAATATGAGCAGTAGATGAAATACATCCGATGAAGATAATATGGGCAGTAGATGAAATACATCCAATGAAGATAATATAGGAAGTAGATGAAATGTATCCAATGAAGGTAATACATCAACTAAGAGAAAGATTGGAGTAATATAACAAGAATACAGCCAAGTAAACGGACACACATATTTATATGGTTGTGTAGAATTTATTTATTTATTGTTTATTTAAGATTTGTTTACTGGGAAAATATGACTAGAACAGAGCCCATTTTCAGCAGAGGCCCAGGAAAAATCCTTCAAATGCATGTCTTTGGAATGTAGGAGGAAACTGGAGCACCTGGAGGAAACCCACATGACTACAGGAGCAACTGGAGGAAAATCACATGACTGCAGGGATGCAGACTCAGCACAGAAGGCACCCCAACCTAGAACTGAACTCAGAGGTGACAATGCTAACCCCTGCTCCACTTCACCACCCAAGCAAACCGGTAGTGAATAAAGCCATAAATTCAACACTTAGGTTTATGGTAAAGGAAGTTTTATAATGGGTTCAGGAATTCACATTAGTATGTATCATACATTACATATACAGGTGAAGTAATAATGAGGTGGAGGTGAGGGGGGTGTGGATGCTGGGGTTAAGAGAAGAACTGAGAAGGTATAGAGAGTTGGTGGGAAAGTGGGGAAGAGACAGTGAGGTGATTAGAATTGGTTATGGGTATAATGGGGGGGGTGAGGAGAAGAGTGTTTGTGATTGATCCTTTTGTATAGCACTCGTATTGTGCTTCCTTGAGGAAACATTGTTTGGAGCAGCACAGGTGTGTGAAAGAATAGCCTGATGAGGTTATGGAGACTGGGTAATAAGACATCAAAGTATGTATTAATGGAAGAAAGCAATATATTAGGATGGTCTGAGTGGAAAATGGGGCTTTGTAATAACTTTATTTAACTGTAACCATATTATGCCAATGTGGAGCTTTCCTCACCAGGCCTACACTAAAAATGTGATATTATCCCATTCAGACTTTTCCAGTAAACAAATGCCAAATAAACACAGCAGAATATTTTTGACACACATTATAAATTTCTTCAAATGTGACTGTGTCAGTCTAATAATTTGCTTGCAAAGTACATGCACTGACATTTAGCAAAGATTTAACTGTAACACTGTAATGTTTTCTTAAACTCTTGAGCCATTGTGAATACCTGTAAATTAAACTGTAACTCTTTAATATTTTATTTATATTGTATACACTTTGTTGTAAACCCAAGGCTGAGTCTGAAAATGGCCCATTGAGACCAATGCTCTGTCCCAGTCAATAAATAAATAAATAAATAAATAAATAAAAATAAATAGTATATTTAATAGTACTTTTATGTTTTGACTGCTTGTCCTCCTTTTTAAAAAAAAGCTCTGTTTTCTTAGACACTGGTGAAGATGTGGCAGAGATACATTCTTACTGAAAGATTCCTCTGTCACATGAACTTAATAATTATTTGCCGGAAGATGTACATTATCAGCTTATAGCTGATTCTCAGAATTAGATATCCTTGTTTTAAAAAAAGATATCTTCAGTTTCTTTTGTAAAACAGATAATCTTTTCCTTGAATCACACAGAATATTGTTTCTGTTTCTCTACTATATATATAATATTTAACATATGTTTACTGGGAAAGTCCAACTAGGACTGAGCCTATTTTTAATGGAGGCCCAGGAAAAAAATACTGCAGACGCATGTCTTTGTAACATGGGTGGAAACCCACATGAATGCAGGGAGGATATGCAGACTCCACACAGAAGGCACCCCAGCCGAGAATCGAATTGGACAACCTGCTGCCATGAGGCGAAAGTGCTAACTGCTACAGCACTATGCCATCCATACGCTAAAACATCAGGCTTCTGTTCCTGTTGATATTACTATATTCTTTTTAATCTCTTCTTTGCACTGCTCAGAATATTTTACAGTGCTTACTGGAGCAACTTCATTGTTTTGCTTATTTCTTAAAAGCATGTATATTCAATCTGTCCTTGGTTCACAGGAGTGCTGAAATCATAAGCGTTAATTTACTTTGCAATCTTCTGGTCAGTTGGTGAAAGATGGACGTTCTACAATGGAGTACTTACATTACAAAATAAGATGATAATCACCATTGTTACTGCTAATACTCTTTTTCATCAGCTTTCTGACTGAGTAGTTCTCTGCTATTGCACTTGTAACATGCTTCAACATCTCTTTATGTTCAAATCACTTGCATTCTCAACTCTTAAATTATGGACCCTTATCTGATATGAGAATATTGGGAATGCCTTATCTTGAAAAGATAGGCTTTGACTTATTTTTCATATTACCACTTTGTCAGCTAACTTCTAATTTTAAATGAAAAAAAAAAATTCTATGCCCACAGTGCCCCACGGATGTTGCTAATCTATACTTTTTAGGTTTAATAGTAGAACATATTAGTTACCATCTCTGTGTGAGTTAGTATTATAGCATGAATTACACACACATCAGAGTTTTGTATCACTTTATCGGTGCTGACACTCCTGGTTAATATGCCTTGATTCATAAAAGTTATCACAAACTGTGCACTATGTGTAACCTTTCTGAATGAATACTCTGCATAAACATTGGTAACAGAAAAAAGTAACGGGAACCAAGAGCAGGGATAAGACAACGGTTGTTTGATCAAAAAGTATAAAGTCCACACCTTACTTGAAAAGTACCTTTTGTAAAAAGCAAGAGATGTTTATTCCAAAAGTTTAAAATTCACAGCTTACTTAAATTTAATTTTTTTTATAGACTATAAGGTTTGTTTTCCTATGAGATCACAGCTCATATACTCTTGGGAATTGCACCTGCTTGTAATTACACAGTTGGCTTATTTACATCATATTATTTTAGACTAACTGTATATTGTATTAGATTCATAAAATATTAAACTCTTTTCCTGTTCAGTGTTTCACTCCCACACTACTGCAAAGCTTCATGGCTGTTTCATATATGTTAGCTATACACTTTATAAGAGAGTGCATCATTCCATTAATGTCATAAATGTCTACTTAAAAGACCACCATAGGCAGAAACTGAAAAATATATATTTCATCCTGTCAGTAAGTATCCATGCAATCCAGTTCTGACAGCAGCATAATAATGACATATTATTAGTTTTTCTTTTTTTCTAACACTGATTGCCTCAAGCAGCAGACATGTTGATGTGATCTTGTTTTCTTGGAAAGCTACTTATTACCCATAATGCACTGTAAGTACATTGTTGATGAGATTACAGTGCCCTGTCTTGGACTCTATATTACATCCTCAAAAAACCTATTTAGCAAATGTCTGTTTGACAACCAATAAACAGCGAAATCCAACTTCTTTGAACAGCTGTTTCAGCAAATTTTTCCTATGCGGAAAAAAATCGCTTGGCCAACCAAAAACCTGACAAACTTTCAAACCCTTCAAAGTGGGGGGCTGTACCCCCCACACCCCCCTAACTGAATATAACAACTCCAATATTGCACTACAGTAAGAAAAAGGGCAAATTCCTGATGATGGCTAAGTGATTTTTTTTCCCTAGGAAACAATTCACTGAAATGCCCTTCCGACGGAGTTAGATTTCGCTCTTTATTGGTCGGCGAACAGGCATTCACCGAGGAGGTTTTTCGAAGATGTAATATAGACCTCCTGTCTTGTTGGATAACAGTCCCATTCACTTAGAATGGAAGTAATAAAAAACATTGCCATGTTTGATAATTCTCAGTAAAAACATCATTGACTTTTTCAGTAGCTCTTACATATCTGATTTCCATTATATGTATTATACCATCCACGAAAAAGTCTTGCAAAAGGATTTAGGCATAACTAACATAACACAGCTTTTATAAAAAGTGATATTTTATGAGTTTTGAGTCCTGACTTCCTTTCCTGGGTCAGTCAGATTGTCATATTGTTTGGCATGCAAAGCTCAACTAAATAGTGAATCAATTATCAGGTTTATTTACCTTTAGAATAAAAAATCACAATACGTTTATGGTATCAGGAAAGGGGGAACAATAGAGTTTCATTTGACAGAACAAATTCAAAAAGTTATGAATTTAGAAGCTAAATAGCTTTGTGACCTTATTGGATATAAAATAACAACAACAACAAAAAAAAAATAAAATAAAATAAATAAATAAATACATAAATAAAAACTATAGGTGCCTTACTGTTTATTTTCCTTGACAAAACACTTTCAAATGTTATAGGCAAAGTGATGCAAGAACAAGAGAGACAATTTTCAAAATAAAACATCATGAAGTTTTGTTCAGCCCCAACATGGTATGCACTGTGGAAGTTAACTAGAATAAAAATGACTCAGTAGGAGAAATTGTTAACTCAACCTTTTTAATATGCAAAACTTTGGGGATTATTCTCTAGGAAAAGGAAATGTTGGGTTTAGGACATAAGTATTCATTTAATGCCTTTCTCATGTCTCACCTTGATATTTCCATGATTACCCTGGTTTCTTCTGAGCTTCTTTATTGTCTATCTAATATTCAAATGTGGCCCATATTTCTTAGATGTGTCACTCTTATTTTATACTTCCCCTTTTGTAATGAGAACTGTATTTCTTCAGTCTGCTCACTAGCTTTAGGAGTCGGCTTTCTTGTCATGCTCTTCTTGATTAAGGGCCACAAAAAATGATCAGTTATGTTTGCGTCTCTGTTAACCTTTGGTTAGTTTTACAACTGATCTTTAGAATATGTTCCCATACAGATGAGATACACAGAATTCTCAAACACATATACAGTATATGCATTAAATTAACAAAACTTCACATTTTCTGCATTTTTCTTTAACTCCAGTAACACTTGTTGGCATCTAATACAGAAAAGATTTTTGCATTTGGCAAAGTGGAGAGGATTTTCTTAATTGTACCCAATGGATGATGGTGTCTTTTACCAGCTTTATATCTGTCATGAAGATCAGTACAAATGCATACCATGTCCTGCACAATAGGGACAATACTATTTGCCCATTCATTTGGCTTTATCTGTTTCTTAATGCCACCAAAGCTTCAGTGCTCATTAGGACTTACATGAGTATGATGCTCTCCTGGCACGCTACCCGAGCCAGTAAATATACAAGCATAGTCACACAGGATGTCTTTGTTATAATTCTATTGATTATTCAGAATAGGTCTGCATATGTGCATCTGCATGTACATATCTAGTGAGTACTTAAACATCAAATGCATTTCACCATGCCCAACCTTCATAAGAGAAATTAACTAAAACATCATGCAAATTATCTTGTTGATCCAGTGCTGCTTTATGAAAGGGGATTTTATGCCTATTTTCAAATGTCAGCATTTTCTAAAGCAATGACTTTATTTGGTATCTTGATTAAAACAATAATGTCTACTCTTTTATTTTCAGTTCTTACAACATCAATAATTTAAACTTACTTTCTGAAAAACTAGTATACACTGCACCAGTGTCTCATTTAAAATCAACACTTTATTTATTCTGAGATGCTTTACAAAGGTCTGTTTCATCATGTTGAACTATATTTTTACTTCCTGGCATTACTAGACCATACATTTCTATTTTAATAACCTTTACAAGAAATTCTTGATATTATACTGTTCATTTCATGCTTTGCTTCAGTTATACATAGATTATTTTGAACACTTTTTTTTTCATTTTCACATGTTTGCAAATTTGTCTTTGTACCACAGATTCTAAAAATCTGGTTAAATGCTGGACACTTGTTAATCATATGCTCTTAGCTACTATCAGTACATCAAACATGCATTTCAGCTGCCTGTATACCTCATGAGTCTGTTCCTCATTGCCATTGGTTAGTGCACATTTTCAGTTTGGATTCCTTTTTATTTTATTATTTGACTCACAGTTTATTTTATTTTATTCACTTTGATTTACTCAGTTCCTATAATACCCACTCTGCACAAAGCTACAACCTTTAGATAAAGTCAGTCCTTCTTCTCTTAAAAGTAAGTCCCTTGTTTGATCATAAGTTAAACCATAGATTATTCTATTTCTTATTAATGAAATATACAACTCACCGGATTCATATTAGTTTTATTCTTTAGCATAGAAAAATAAACATCCATACTTTTCATTTAGCCATATTGTGTTGTATAGGATAATGAAATAATAGTAGCTTTGGTCTACATCTAGATTAATTTATTTCTCCCTTATTGCTGCTATTTTGCATTTTTGTCTCTCTGAGGAGCAAATGTGTAAACTATCTTCAGATCTTCTGACATGCACAATCTTAGAGCCCTGAACTTTTTCAGACTTCTTTGCAATTCTCCTTATAGTTAGCATAAAATTGCACTTTTGGATCCATAGTTTCCAGTTTTCTGCTAATATATTTCCAGTGAAAAGACTTTTTGGCAGCTGTAACTGGATCATCTTTCCTTCAAAAGAACATCATATTCTGGGGGCTTTTTACAATTTATGCAATCAAAAAAGATTAATGCTGGCCCTCCTCCAAAGAGCAAAATAAGTATAAACAGCAAGCTGTATGCCTGGACTAGAGAATGATTATTAAATCAAGCCTAAATAAATGTTTATAGGACTGAAATCATGTTGTAATATTGGTCAGAATGCTCAGTAACTCAGTTAAGACTTATCATGATCATTCTCCTCAAGGTCATTGACTGTACAGCTTTTAAGAAAGAGGCATGCCACATGACATGATATCTATTTTCTGTTTGCAAGCTGTTAAATATTTAAAAGTATATGCCCCATAAAAGTCACTAATCACTACTGTAATTTAATCACATATAAGTGAGCATCACTCTCTGCTTATGTACATAGGTTTGTGTATGAGCCTGTGTTTTGTGTGTGTGTGTGTGTGTGTGTGTTTGTGAGTGTGTGTGTGTGTGTGTGTGTGTGTGCACACGTTGTGTGTGTATATGTGTGTGCATATGCCGTTAGTGTGTGTGTGTGTGTGTGTGTGTGTGTGTGTGTGTGTGTGTGTGTGTGTGTGTGTGTGTCTATGCTCTAGTGTATCTGTTATTGTGTGTGAAATATGTTACAGTGCATCACAGTGGTCAGAAATTATTTCTGTTGACTACAGCAATCAGCAGTCAGCAATCAGACATGCAACCATTCAGAAAGTGGTTATTCTTGGGAGGGGCAGTCTGGATGGAAAAAAGCCAGATCACTACTTTCCGATTTAAACAATCATAGATCTGCTTTTTCAGGGGCAGTATTTATGTATGTGTAAGTCTCTTGGGAAAATCTCAGAATATAGCAATAACCCACGCCTGGGTGTGCGTAATGCTAAATTTACCCATGGTTGGCGTGGTTTGGTCCCGAGGGCGAAGCCCGAGGCACCAAACAAAGCCAACCGTGGGTAAATTTAGCATTACCCACACCCAGAAGTGGGTTATTGCTATTATACCATGACATTATTTAAGAAAAGAAACTGTTACTTTTCTTAAATAATGGCATAGTATAATGCCTGTTTACTGCCCTTCCGCAGATGTCTGGCATCCGGCAGTTCTGATGTACTGGCGCCTGCGCGGTACACCAGAGTTGGGCAAAAGCAACGGAGAAAGCAAGATCTCTGTTGCTTTTTATCTCGCTATGTTAAATGAGTTTAACATAGCGAGACAGTTAAAAAATAAGCAACAGACATTTCCTTTGCTTATTTTAAAACTGTCTCGCTATGTTAAACTCATTTAACATAGCGACACTAAAAAGCAACGGAGATCTTGCTTTCTCCGTTGCTTTTTAAACACTGCCTCGCTATGTTAAATGGGTTTAACATGGCGAGACAGCTTTAAAATAAGCAACGGAGATCTCCGTTGCTTATTTTAAAGCTGTCTCGCTATGTTAAACCCATTTAACATAGCGAGACAGTGTTTAAAAAAAAAAAGTTATACTAATGGGAAAAAGTCCGGCGACGGACCTTTTTCCATTAGTATAACTCGATTTACAACGGGCACGCTGGCCAATCAGTGTGCACGTTTTGGGGGGATCATGGTATAATAAATAATAATCAATATTTTGTTTGTAGTCACTTTATTAGACATTTTCATAATCAAATGTGGTATGGCCTATTAGAAAAGGCACCAGCTAGGATGACAGTATTTGTGTGAAAGGAGATGAAACTATTTTGTGGCATTGAATTAAACAAATACAAAGCCTATTTTGGCTTTCAGATTTATTACTATATTGTTATAGTTTCACATATAATGCTTTAAATTTGGTCCAGAAGAGACTGTTGCATTTTATTTTTTTTTTCGATGGTTTGGATACAGAAAATAGAATCATACATATATTGTACTCTTAGAACTTCAGAAATAAAATAAGTACTCAGCAGCACTTAAAATGGTGTTTCTCATATTCTGAAATGTTTTTACAAAAATGAAACAAACCATCACTGATAGAATTAGGAACTGTTAGTCAGAAATTCAAAATGTAGCTGTTTTACTACCTTTTTACCTTAAAGCATAACTTAAGTACAGTTTGCAGATGAATATTCAAACATGTTACTGAAAAAGTATTACAAAATACTTTACTTAGAGCTTACTTCTGAATAATCAAAATATTGTTGAAAGAATTATTAGAAAATATCATTCTGTCTCTTAAGATTTAAACTGTATCAACAGGGTCCATCAGTAGGCCTATATGACTTCTGAGTCTGTCAGACTGTCAGATTGCATCATATTTGGTTTTTATTTGATATTTTACTTCTCTTCATGGTTTAGGTTTGCAGTGTACATCTAGAATAGGTCTTATATAATAAGTAGCAATCATGTATGCTTCCAAATAAAATTACCTTTCCGATCATGATTAGGTTGGCTTCAACAAAAGCTATGGACTGAAAAGGTCAAATGACCAAGCAAAATGTAACAGTGGGCTGCATGTAAGTCATTATACAGGATGACAATTTTAGCTACAACTTTTACCAGATTACATATTAAAAATTCACTAAGAATTTTCCTAAGAACCGTCAAGGATTATTGAGATATTAGATTCAAATTGTAGGGACCAAAGCTTCGCTTGCACAGTCATTATTGCTGTCCCATTCCACTAAGCTGTTTTATATTCAGCTGACATTATAAGATAGTATATCACTTCAGGATAAGGAAACTTGGTGGTGGAATGAGGAAGTACAGGAGAGTATACAGAGGAAGAGGCTGGCGAAGAAGAAGTGGGATTGCCAAAGAGATGAAGAAAGTAGACATGAGTATAAGGAGATGAGATGCATGGCAAAGAGAGACGTGGCGAAGGCTAAGAATAAGACATATGGAGAGTTGTATGAGAGATTGGACACTAAAGAGGGAGAAAAGGACCTGTACCGATTGGCTAGACAGAGGGACAGAGTTGGGAAAGACGTGCAGCAGGTAAGGGTGATAAAGGATAGTGAGGGAAAGGTACTCACAAGTGAGGAGAGTGTGTTGAGTAGATGGAAAGAGTACCTTGAAGGGCTGATGAATGAAGAGAATGAGAGAGAAAGAAGGTTGGATGATGTGGGGATAATGAATCAGGAAGTGAAACAGATTAGCAAGGAGGAAGTAAGGTCAGCTATGAAGAATGGAAAGGCTCTTGGCCACGATGACATACCAGTGGAAGCATGGAGGTACTTAGGTGAAATGGCAGTGGAATTTTTAACCAGATTGTTTAATGAAATTTTGGAAAGTCAGAGGATGCCTGAGGAGTGGAGAAAAAGTGTTTTGGTACCTATCTTTAAGAATAAGGGTGAAGTTCAGAGCTGCAGTAACTACAGAGTGATAAAATTGATCAGTCACAGCTTGAAGTTATGGGAAAGAGTAGTGGAAGTTAGACTAAGAAGGGAGGTGATGATTAGTGATCAGCAGTATGGTTTCATGCCAGGAAAGAGCACTACAGATGCAATAATTGCTCTGAGAGTGTTGTTGGAGAAATACAGAGAAGGTCAGAAGGAGTTGCATTGTGTCTTTGTGGACTTAGAGAAAGCATATGACAGGGTGCCTAGAGAGGAGTTGTGGTATTGTATGAGGAAGTTGGGAGTGGCAGATAAGTATGTAAGAGTGGTACAGGATATGTACGAGGGTAGTGTTACATTGGTGAGGACTGCGGTGGGAGTGACAGATACATTTAAGGTGGAGGTGGGATTACATCAAGGATCAGCTATGAGCCCTTTCTTATTTGCAGTAGTGATGGACAGGTTGACAGATGAGATCAGACAGGAGGCCCCGTGGACTTTGATGTTTGCTGATGACATTGTGATATGTAGTGAGAGTAGGGACCAGGTTCAGGAGAACCTGGAGAGATGGAGATATGCTTTAGAGAGGAGAGGAATGAAGGTCAACAGGGCTAAAACAGAATATATGTGTGTAAATGTGAGGGAGGGTAGATGAATGGTGAGGATGCAGAGAGTAGAGTTGGTAAAGGTGGATGAGGTTAAGTACTTGGGATCAACAGTTCAGAATAATGGTGAGTGTGGAAGAGAGATGATGAAGAGTACAGGCAGGGTAGAATGGGTGGAGAAGAGTGTCAGGAGTGATTTGTGACAGACGGATTCCAGTAAGAGTGAAAGGGAAGGTCTACAAGAAGGTAGTGAGACCAGCTATGTTATATGGGTTGGAGACGGTGGCATTGATGAAAAGGCAGGAGTTAGAGCTGGATGTGGCAGAGTTAAAGATGTTAAGATTTGCACTGGGTGTGACTAGGATGGACAGGATTAGGAATCAGTATATTAGAGAGTCAGCTCATGTTGGACAGTTTGGAGACAAAGCAAGAGAGGCGAGATTGCATTGGTTTGGACATGTGCTGAGGAGGGATGCTGGGTATATTGGGAAAAGGATGCTAAGGATGGAGCTGCCAGGTAAGAGGAAAAGAGGAAGGCCTAAGATAAGGTTTATGGATGTGGTGAGAGAGGACAGTTGGTGTGAAAGAACATGATGCAGAGGACAGGAAGAAATGGAAACAGAAGATCTGCTGTGGCGACCCCTAACGGGAACAGCCGAAAGAAGAAGATGATGATGATGATGATGATCACTTCAGTTCATGGAAGAGAAAGGAATAAACTCCTGTAACTGTATATAGCTGTATAAAGTTGACAGAAATAAAAATTAAGCCTAGTTCTCAAAAATTACAATTTCTGTTATTAGAAATATCCTAATACACACTGTAAATGTAAACATTTATGAAATAAGCACAAATTGTTTGAAGATGAAAGGATTCTTAACAGTGCTTCCTTTCTCTGTTGCTTTTTTTAAAGCTGTCTCGCTATGTTAAACGCCTTTAACATAGCGAGACACTTTCTAAAAAGCAACGGAGATCTTGCGTTCTTCGTTGCTATAACAAAAAAAAAAAATACTAATGGAAAAAGTCCGAGCGACCGGATCTTTTTTCATTAGTATAAGTTCTGATTTGCAACATGCACACTGACCAATTGGCATGCAGGTTTTGGAATATTAATGGGGGGGGGGGGGTCATTGTATAATTATCATTTTACAATATATACCTATGCTAATAATATAAGAACAATTAAACATGATAAAAATGTTCAATGACATATATTGATCTGACAAGCCCTATAAATATCAAAATAATATATATTTTTTCTTAACATTTCTGCATTTGTTTATTTCATTTAACTGGGTAAATGAGCTAGACCCAAGCATCAGACTTTTTATAATCATGCCCGGGGTCAAATGGTAGTAACAAACCTAACACTACTGTATAAATGAACAAGAACATGTGATAAACATACTCAGGTGTGAACTAGAGGGATAGCTGCATTTTGGACATTTGCTGTAGCTGAGGAGCCTCTTCCTTGTCTTGGAAATTCTTTTTCAGTTTGGACTACTTTATTTTGTTTCCATAGACAGGGAACATGACGGAAGAGACTTTTGGAAACATTACTTGTGTTTTAAATCTGCCCCAAAGTTAACTGGTAAGAGAGAATAATGATATGCAGAGAGCGACCTGCTTCTGAAATTTTCCAAGACTGACTTAACTAATGAAAAAAATCATGTTGCCATTAGTATAAATGTGCTACAGCTTACAAGAAGATTTGAACAAACACTAGAAACACTAAAGCAAATTCAATGGCAACGCAAGCACATGGGAGCTTGTATAAGCTTCAAAATTGTTCCCAGGGGTTTACGCATCTTAAAAATGCCCTTATTTCTTAAAAGCATGTATATTCAATCTGTCCTTGGTTCACAGGAGTGCTGAAATCATAAGCATTAATTTAGTTCGCAATCTTCTGGTCAGTTGGTGAAAGATGGACGTTCTACAATGGAGTACTTACATTACAAAATAAGAAGATGATAATCACCATTGTTACTGCTAATACTCTTTTTCATCAGCTTTCTGACTGAGTAGTTCTCTGCTATTGCACTTGTAACATGCTTCAACATCTCTTTATGTTCAAATCACTTGCATTCTCAACTCTTAAATTATGGACCCTTATCTGATATGAGAATATTGGGAATGCCTTATCTTGAAAAGATAGGCTTTGACTTATTTTTCATATTACCACTTTGTCAGCTAACTTCTAATTTTAAATGAAAAAAAAAATCTATGCCCACAGTGCCCCACGGATGTTGCTAATCTATACTTTTTAGGTTTAATAGTAGAACATATTAGTTACCATCTCTGTGTGAGTTAGTATTATAGCATGAATTACACACACATCAGAGTTTTGTATCACTTTATCGGTGCTGACACTCTTGGTTAATATGCCTTGATTCATAAAAGTTATCACAAACTGTGCACTATGTGTAACCTTTCTGAATGAATACTCTGCATAAACATTGGTAATACAAAAAAAGTAACTGGAACCAAGAGTAGGGATAAGACAACGGTTGTTTGATCGAAAAGTATAAAGTCCACACCTTACTTGAAAAGTACCTTTTGTAAAAAGCAAGAGATGTTTATTCCAAAAGTTTAAAATTCACAGCTTACTTAAATTTAAATTTTTTTATAGACTATAAGGTTTGTTTTCCTATGAGATCACAGCTCATATACTCTTGGGAATTGCACCTGCTTGTAATTACACAGTTGGCTTATTTACATCATATTATTTTAGACTAACTGTATATTGTATTAGATTCATAAAATATTAAACTCTTTTCCTGTTCAGTGTTTCACTCCCACACTACTGCAAAGCTTCATGGCTGTTTCATATATGTTAGCTATACACTTTATAAGAGAGTGCATCATTCCATTAATGTCATAAATGTCTACTTAAAAGACCACCATAGGCAGAAACTGAAAAATATATATTTCATCCTGTCAGTAAGTATCCATGCAATCCAGTTCTGACAGCAGCATAATAATGACATATTATTAGTTTTTCTTTTTTTCTAACACTGATTGC
The DNA here is from genome assembly GCF_019279795.1 of Protopterus annectens. Taxonomy (NCBI): domain Eukaryota; kingdom Metazoa; phylum Chordata; order Ceratodontiformes; family Protopteridae; genus Protopterus; species Protopterus annectens. The sequence continues at coordinate 94,244,829 of NC_056740.1, forward strand.
CTCAAGCAGCAGACATGTTGATGTGATCTTGTTTTCTTGGAAAGCTACTTATTAAGTACATTGTTGATGAGATTACAGTGCCCTGTCTTGGACTCTATATTACATCCTCAAAAAACCTATTTAGCAAATGTCTGTTTGACAACCAATAAACAGCGAAATCCAACTTCTTTGAACAGCTGTTTCAGCAAATTTTTCCTATGCGGAAAAAAATCGCTTGGCCAACCAAAAACCTGACAAACTTTCAAACCCTTCAAAGTGGGGGGCTGTACCCCCCACACCCCCCTAACTGAATATAACAACTCCAATATTGCACTACAGTAAGCAAAAGGGCAAATTCCTGATGATGGCTAAGTGATTTTTTTTCCCTAGGAAACAATTCACTGAAATGCCCTTCCGACGGAGTTAGATTTCGCTCTTTATTGGTCGGCGAACAGGCATTCACCAAGGAGGTTTTTCGAAGATGTAATATAGACCTCCTGTCTTGTTGGATAACAGTCCTATTCACTTAGAATGGAAGTAATAAAAAACATTGCCATGTTTGATAATTCTCAGTAAAAACATCATTGACTTTTTCAGTAGCTCTTACAGATCTGATTTCCATTATATGTATTATACCATCCGCGAAAAAGTCTTGCAAAAGGATTTAGGCATAACTAACATAACACAGCTTTTATAAAAAGTGATATTTTATGAGTTTTGAGTCCTGACTTCCTTTCCTGGGTCAGTCAGATTGTCATATTGTTTGGCATGCAAAGCTCAACTAAATAGTGAACCAATTATCAGGTTTATTTACCTTTAGAATAAAAAATCACAATACGTTTATGGTATCAGGAAAGGGGGAACAATAGAGTTTCATTTGACAGAACAAATTCAAAAAGTTATGAATTTAGAAGCTAAATAGCTTTGTGACCTTATTGGATATAAAATAACAAAAAAAAAAATAAATAAATAAAATAAATAAATAAATACATAAATGAAAACTATAGGTGCCTTACTGTTTATTTTCCTTGACAAAACACTTTCAAATGTTATAGGCAAAGTGATGCAAGAACAAGAGAGACAATTTTCAAAATAAAACATCATGAAGTTTTGTTCAGCCCCAACATGGTATGCACTGTGGAAGTTAACTAGAATAAAAATGACTCAGTAGGAGAAATTGTTAACTCAACCTTTTTAATATGCAAAACTTTGGGGATTATTCTCTAGGAAAAGGAAATGTTGGGTTTAGGACATAAGTATTCATTTAATGCCTTTCTCATGTCTCACCTTGATATTTCCATGATTACCCTGGTTTCTTCTGAGCTTCTTTATTGTCTATCTAATATTCAAATGTGGCCCATATTTCTTAGATGTGTCACTCTTATTTTATACTTCCCCTTTTGTAATGAGAACTGTATTTCTTCAGTCTGCTCACTAGCTTTAGGAGTCGGCTTTCTTGTCATGCTCTTCTTGATTAAGGGCCACAAAAAATGATCAGTTATGTTTGCGTCTCTGTTAACCTTTGGTTAGTTTTACAACTGATCTTTAGAATATGTTGCCATTCAGATGAGATACACAGAATTCTCAAACACATATACAGTATATGCATTAAATTAACAAAACTTCACATTTTCTGCATTTTTCTTTAACTCCAGTAACACTTGTTGGCATCTAATACAGAAAAGATTTTTGCATTTGGCAAAGTGGAGAGGATTTTCTTAATTGTACCCAATGGATGATGGTGTCTTTTACCAGCTTTATATCTGTCATGAAGATCAGTACAAATGCATACCATGTCCTGCACAATAGGGACAATACTATTTGCCCATTCATTTGGCTTTATCTGTTTCTTAATGCCACCAAAGCTTCAGTGCTCATTAGGACTTACATGAGTATGATGCTCTCCTGGCACGCTACCCGAGCCAGTAAATATACAAGCATAGTCACACAGGATGTCTTTGTTATAATTCTATTGATTATTCAGAATAGGTCTGCATATGTGCATCTGCATGTACATATCTAGTGAGTACTTAAACATCAAATGCATTTCACCATGCCCAACCTTCATAAGAGAAATTAACTAAAACATCATGCAAATTATCTTGTTGATCCAGTGCTGCTTTATGAAAGGGGATTTTATGCCTATTTTCAAATGTCAGCATTTTCTAAAGCAATGACTTTATTTGGTATCTTGATTAAAACAATAATGTCTACTCTTTTATTTTCAGTTCTTACAACATCAATAATTTAAACTTACTTTCTGAAAAACTAGTATACACTGCACCAGTGTCTCATTTAAAATCAACACTTTATTTATTCTGAGATGCTTTACAAAGGTCTGTTTCATCATGTTGAACTATATTTTTACTTCCTGGCATTACTAGACCATACATTTCTATTTTAATAACCTTTACAAGAAATTCTTGATATTATACTGTTCATTTCATGCTTTGCTTCAGTTATACATAGATTATTTTGAACACTTTTTTTTTCATTTTCACATGTTTGCAAATTTGTCTTTGTACCACAGATTCTAAAAATCTGGTTAAATGCTGGACACTTGTTAATCATATGCTCTTAGCTACTATCAGTACATCAAACATGAATTTCAACTGCCTGTATACCTCATGAGTCTGTTCCTCATTGCCATTGGTTAGTGCACATTTTCAATTTGGATTCCTTTTTATTTTATTATTTGACTCACAGTTTATTTTATTTTATTCACTTTGATTTACTCAGTTCCTATAATACCCACTCTGCACAAAGCTACAACCTTTAGATAAAGTCAGTCCTTCTTCTCTTAAAAGTAAGTCCCTTGTTTGATCATAAGTTAAACCATAGATTATTCTATTTCTTATTAATGAAATATACAACTCACCGGATTCATATTAGTTTTATTCTTTAGCATAGAAAAATAAACATCCATACTTTTCATTTAGCCATATTGTGTTGTATAGGATAATGAAATAATAGTAGCTTTGGTCTACATCTAGATTAATTTATTTCTCCCTTATTGCTGCTATTTTGCATTTTTGTCTCTCTGAGGAGCAAATGTGTAAACTATCTTCAGATCTTCTGACATGCACAATCTTAGAGCCCTGAACTTTTTCAGACTTCTTTGCAATTCTCCTTATAGTTAGCATAAAATTGCACTTTTGGATCCATAGTTTCCAGTTTTCTGCTAATATATTTCCAGTGAAAAGACTTTTGGCAGCTGTAACTGGATCATCTTTCCTTCAAAAGAACATCATATTCTGGGGGCTTTTTACAATTTATGCAATCAAAAAAGATTAATGCTGGCCCTCCTCCAAAGAGCAAAATAAGTATAAACAGCAAGCTGTATGCCTGGACTAGAGAATGATTATTAAATCAAGCCTAAATAAATGTTTATAGGACTGAAATCATGTTGTAATATTGGTTAGAATGCTCAGTAACTCAGTTAAGACTTATCATGATCATTCTCCTCAAGGTCATTGACTGTACAGCTTTTAAGAAAGAGGCATGCCACATGACATGATATCTATTTTCTGTTTGCAAGCTGTTAAATATTTAAAAGTATATGCCCCATAAAAGTCACTAATCACTACTGTAATTTAATCACATATAAGTGAGCATCACTCTCTGCTTATGTACATAGGTTTGTGTATAAGCCTGTGTTTTGTGTGTGTGTGTGTGTGTGTTTGTGAGTGTGTGTGTGTGTGTGTGTGTGTGTGTGTGTGTGTGTGTGTGCACACGTTGTGTGTGTATATGTGTGTGCATATGCCGTTAGTGTGTGTGTGTGTGTGTGTGTGTGTGTGTGTGTGTGTGTGTGTGTGTGTGTGTGTGTCTATGCTCTAGTGTATCTGTTATTGTGTGTGAAATATGTTACAGTGCATCACAGTGGTCAGAAATTATTTCTGTTGACTACAGCAATCAGCAGTCAGCAATCAGACATGCAACCATTCAGAAAGTGGTTATTCTTGGGAGGGGCAGTCTGGATGTAAAAAAGCCAGATCACTACTTTCCGATTTAAACAATCATAGATCTGCTTTTTCAGGGGCAGTATTTATGTATGTGTAAGTCTCTTGGGAAAATCTCAGAATAAATAATAATCAATATTTTGTTTGTAGTCACTTTATTAGACTTTTTCATAATCAAATGTGGTATGGCCTATTAGAAAAGGCACCAGCTAGGATGACAGTATTTGTGTGAAAGGAGATGAAACTATTTTGTGGCATTGAATTAAACAAATACAAAGCCTATTTTGGCTTTCAGATTTATTACTATATTGTTATAGTTTCACATATAATGCTTTAAATTTGGTCCAGAAGAGACTGTTGCATTTTATTTTTTTTTTCGATGGTTTGGATACAGAAAATAGAATCATACATATATTGTACTCTTAGAACTTCAGAAATAAAATAAGTACTCAGCAGCACTTAAAATGGTGTTTCTCATATTCTGAAATGTTTTTACAAAAATGAAACAAACCATCACTGATAGAATTAGGAACTGTTAGTCAGAAATTCAAAATGTAGCTGTTTTACTACCTTTTTACCTTAAAGCATAACTTAAGTACAGTTTGCAGATGAATATTCAAACATGTTACTGAAAAAGTATTACAAAATACTTTACTTAGAGCTTACTTCTGAATAATCAAAATATTGTTGAAAGAATTATTAGAAAATATCATTCTGTCTCTTAAGATTTAAACTGTATCAACAGGGTCCATCAGTAGGCCTATATGACTTCTGAGTCTGTCAGACTGTCAGATTGCATCATATTTGGTTTTTATTTGATATTTTACTTCTCTTCATGGTTTAGGTTTGCAGTGTACATCTAGAATAGGTCTTATATAATAAGTAGCAATCATGTATGCTTCCAAATAAAATTACCTTTCCGATCATGATTAGGTTGGCTTCAACAAAAGCTATGGACTGAAAAGGTCAAATGACCAAGCAAAATGTAACAGTGGGCTGCATGTAAGTCATTATACAGGATGACAATTTTAGCTACAACTTTTACCAGATTACATATTAAAAATTCACTAAGAATTTTCCTAAGAACCGTCAAGGATTATTGAGATATTAGATTCAAATTGTAGGGACCAAAGCTTCGCTTGCACAGTCATTATTGCTGTCCCATTCCACTAAGCTGTTTTATATTCAGCTGACATTATAAGATAGTATATCACTTCAGGATAAGGAAACTTGGTGGTGGAATGAGGAAGTACAGGAGAGTATACAGAGGAAGAGGCTGGCGAAGAAGAAGTGGGATTGCCAAAGAGATGAAGAAAGTAGACATGAGTATAAGGAGATGAGATGCATGGCAAAGAGAGACGTGGCGAAGGCTAAGAATAAGACATATGGAGAGTTGTATGAGAGATTGGACACTAAAGAGGGAGAAAAGGACCTGTACCGATTGGCTAGACAGAGGGACAGAGCTGGGAAAGACGTGCAGCAGGTAAGGGTGATAAAGGATAGTGAGGGAAAGGTACTCACAAGTGAGGAGAGTGTGTTGAGTAGATGGAAAGAGTACCTTGAAGGGCTGATGAATGAAGAGAATGAGAGAGAAAGAAGGTTGGATGATGTGGGGATAATGAATCAGGAAGTGAAACAGATTAGCAAGGAGGAAGTAAGGTCAGCTATGAAGAATGGAAAGGCTCTTGGCCACGATGACATACCAGTGGAAGCATGGAGGTACTTAGGTGAAATGGCAGTGGAATTTTTAACCAGATTGTTTAATGAAATTTTGGAAAGTCAGAGGATGCCTGAGGAGTGGAGAAAAAGTGTTTTGGTACCTATCTTTAAGAATAAGGGTGAAGTTCAGAGCTGCAGTAACTACAGAGTGATAAAATTGATCAGTCACAGCTTGAAGTTATGGGAAAGAGTAGTGGAAGCTAGATTAAGAAGGGAGGTGATGATTAGTGATCAGCAGTATGGTTTCATGCCAGGAAAGAGCACTACAGATGCAATAATTGCTCTGAGAGTGTTGTTGGAGAAATACAGAGAAGGTCTAAAGGAGTTGCATTGTGTCTTTGTGGACTTAGAGAAAGCATATGACAGGGTGCCTAGAGAGGAGTTGTGGTACTGTATGAGGAAGTCGGGAGTGGCAGATAAGTATGTAAGAGTGGTACAGGATATGTACGAGGGTAGTGTTACATTGGTGAGGACTGCGGTGGGAGTGACAGATACATTTAAGGCGGAGGTGGGATTACATCAAGGATCAGCTATGAGCCCTTTCTTATTTGCAGTAGTGATGGACAGGTTGACAGATGAGATCAGACAGGAGGCCCCGTGGACTTTGATGTTTGCTGATGACATTGTGATATGTAGTGAGAGTAGGGACCAGGTTCAGGAGAACCTGGAGAGATGGCGATATGCTTTAGAGAGGAGAGGAATGAAGGTCAACAGGGCTAAAACAGAATATATGTGTGTAAATATGAGGGAGGGTAGATGAATGGTGAGGATGCAGAGAGTAGAGTTGGTAAAGGTGGATGAGGTTAAGTACTTGGGATCAACAGTTCAGAATAATGGTGAGTGTGGAAGAGAGATGATGAAGAGAGTACAGGCAGGGTAGAATGGGTGGAGAAGAGTGTCAGGAGTGATTTGTGACAGACGGATTCCAGTAAGAGTGAAAGGGAAGGTCTACAAGAAGGTAGTGAGACCAGCTATGTTATATGGGTTGGAGATGGTGGCATTGATGAAAAGGCAGGAGTTAGAGCTGGATGTGGCAGAGTTAAAGATGTTAAGATTTGCACTGGGTGTGACTAGGATGGACAGGATTAGGAATCAGTATATTAGAGAGTCAGCTCATGTTGGACAGTTTGGAGACAAAGCAAGAGAGGCGAGATTGCATTGGTTTGGACATGTGCTGAGGAGGGATGCTGGGTATATTGGGAAAAGGATGCTAAGGATGGAGCTGCCAGGTAAGAGGAAAAGAGGAAGGCCTAAGATAAGGTTTATGGATGTGGTGAGAGAGGACAGTTGGTGTGAAAGAACATGATGCAGAGGACAGGAAGAAATGGAAACAGAAGATCTGCTGTGGCGACCCCTAACGGGAACAGCCAAAAGAAGAAGATGATGATGATGATGATGATCACTTCAGTTCATGGAAGAGAAAGGAATAAACTCCTGTAACTGTATATAGCTGTATAAAGTTGACAGAAATAAAAATTAAGCCTAGTTCTCAAAAATTACAATTTCTGTTATTAGAAATATCCTAATACACACTGTAAATGTAAACATTTATGAAATAAGCACAAATGGTTTGAAGATGAAAGGATTCTTAACAGTGCTTCCTTTCTCTGTTGCTTTTTTTAAAGCTGTCTCGCTATGTTAAACTCCTTTAACATAGCGAGACACTTTCTAAAAAGCAACGGAGATCTTGCGTTCTTCGTTGCTATAACAAAAAAAAAAAAATACTAATGGAAAAAGTCAGAGCGACCGGATCTTTTTTCATTAGTATAAGTTCTGATTTGCAACATGCACACTGACCAATTGGCATGCAGGTTTTGGAATATTAATGGGGGGGGGTCATTGTATAATTATCATTTTACAATATATACCTATGCTAATAATATAAGAACAATTAAACATGATAAAAATGTTCAATGACATATATTGTGCTGACAAGCCCTATAAATATCAAAATAATATATATTTTTTCTTAACATTTCTGCATTTGTTTATTTCATTTAACTGGGTAAATGAGCTAGACCCAAGCATCAGACTTTTTATAATCATGCCCGGGGTCAAATGGTAGTAACAAACCTAACACTACTGTATAAATGAACAAGAACATGTGATAAACATACTCAGGTGTGAACTAGAGGGATAGCTGCATTTTGGACATTTGCTGTAGCTGAGGAGCCTCTTCCTTGTCTTGGAAATTCTTTTTCAGTTTGGACTACTTCATTTTGTTTCCATAGACAGGGAACATGACGGAAGAGACTTTTGGAAACATTACTTGTGTTTTAAATATGCCCCAAAGTTAACTGGTAAGAGAGAATAATGGTATGCAGAGAGCAACCCGCTTCTGAAATTTTCCAAGACTGACTTAACTAATGAAAAAAATCATGTTGCCATTAGTATAAATGTGCTACAGCTTACAAGAAGATTTGAACAAACACTAGAAACACTAAAGCAAATTCAATGGCAACGCAAGCACATGGGAGCTTGTATAAGCTTCAAAATTGTTCCCAGGGGTTTACGCATCTTAAAAATGCCCAGTTTTGGTGATAAATATCCTGACCTCTTAAGCAAATGGCAAAAACTGAACCTTGACACCAGTTTAAGTTATATGAGACTTTTAATAGACCAATATGTATTTGTAGAAAATGAACTAATGACTGAATTGACTTGCATATGTTCTGAATTAGAACTTGCTATGTCAGTCAATGAAATGGAAGAGTTATTTACTACCATCTCTACCAACATGAAGTTATTGGAAAATAGATTACTTCAGGCAAAAAAGAAGAAACTCGAAAGAGACTTCCGAGATTTTCTGAATGGCAATGTCTTTTCTTGGCCACGTGAGCAGCGAAGAACCAATAACATCAATCAGTTACCACAAACTGGACATAGAATCAGTAATGAACCAGTTAGATAACCTGGTAGTAATATACCCCCATCACGTCACATTCCAGATGGACCGGAGATTCCACACATAGAACAAATGAATTTACCCATAAGAGAAACATTTATATCGGAGATTTTGGTACAACCCTTAATTGATTCAATACAGTCTAGAGTGGAAATACCAACTGATAGAAACAGCGTCGCTGGACCTGGAGAACAGCTATGACCTCATAGTAACATAGAAACTGCTACTGACGATACAGCCATTTCAAAGACAAAAACACCAGATGTTCGTAGAAAAGAGATCAGTGTAAATGTAGAGAAAAAGCACATTGATTCCCACAGTGTTTTTTTTCATTCCCCTTACCCATACGAACACCACAAAGAGTACATTGGTCACCAATAAATGGTGCAAGGAAACACAAACAACCAGAGGAACGTTTCGAATTCCAACAAAAGGTTCTACAACCTGTAAGTCAGACTTAATAATAAATATTTCACATTGCATATCAACAGAAGCTGAAAAGAAACTTTTGAATAAGGGACTTACATTTATACCAGCTAAAAATGTTGCTTACATTGACCATGTTATAGATTTGAAAATCTTCACAAGAAATTTAAATTTGAGAATGATGTTTGATAATAATAATAGTGAAACTATGAAGTTTTTTAAAAAACCCTCAACATTTATACCATCAGCACATCCTTTAGTAGAAGCTTTTGAAAAAGCGATGGTGAAAGACCCAAATAAGTTATATAATAGTAAACACACAAAAAATGATTTTTATAATCTTGACAAAGAAGAAGAAAATGTACTTCAGCAATTACAGGCAAATCATAATATTGTCATAAGGGGTGCAGACAAAGGTGGAGCCATAGTCATTTTAGATACCTCTATGTATAAGGAGAAGATGTTAGACTTATTAGCTGATAAAGAAGCATACTGTGATATAGATTTAATCAAATTAAATAAAATAGTGAACAATGTCCAAGATGAATTATATGACATGTTTCTATATAATGTAATTGCTTTTGATTTATATAAATATTTCTTAGTAGAACAACAATTAGTACCTACTTTTAGAGGTCTGCCCAAAGTCCATAAGAATCTTACAAATTCACCACTTAGACCCATAGTATCCAGCAAGGGGTGACTTACTGAAGCCATATCTATATATTTAGAAAATCAATTAAAAAAGGCAGTGGAAAAAACAACAACGATAGTCAAAGCTACTGAACACTTTATTAGAAGTCTTTTTGAATATACAGCACCCAAGAAAAACAATGAAACAAGTTATATGGTAACCCTGGATGTAAATTCTCTTTTCACATCCATTCCAAATGACATAGGCATTGAATATATGAGATTGTTTCTAATTGAGCATGATATACCTAGAGACTTAATAATGAAATGTGCTATGTTAATGGACATTGTCCTCAATAATAATGTTTTTGTATATGAAGAAAACCATTTTTTACAAAAAAGGGGAGTAGCCATGGGTACCCCATGTGCTAACTCCTATGCAAACATTGTGATGGCGTATTGCGAACATACATACATATTAAGAAGTGAATATGAAGAAAACATTTTATTATACAAATGTTTTGTAGACGATATATTTTTGTTATGGAGAGGAGAAGAAACCAAACTTTGTGATTTCATTGATTACATAAATGGAACCACTAATTTTCTATTGCTGACAGGTAAATGGTCAGCATCAAATATAGAGTTTTTAGATGTCAACATTATCAATGAAAATAATACTATACAGACACAGCTGTACAGAAAGGAATGTAGAAAATATTCCATATTACATCATATCAGCATGCACCCTCCACATATTTATAATAATATAGTCAATGGGCAAGTTTTGAGAATATCTAGATTAACTAGTAAGGAATCTATATTCCATGAAACTGTTGAAATGATGCATGGGGAATTCAAAGAAAGGGGATATAGAGAAGAAGAAACTGAATTCCTTTTTCACAAAGACATTGTTAAGAAAACTTCTAAAGGGAAACCTTATATATATATACTCTCAACATAAAGAAGTGAACACACAAACATAAGACAGAACATGACCTACATGAATAAACCAGTAATTTCATTTACAAACAATAACAAGAAGATTAAATCAATTTTTATTAATAATTGAAGCATATTAACAGTAGATGAAGAATTGGGTGCCATGGTAGGAGAACATCCCAGATTTACCTATAAAAATATGAAAGCATTGAAACACATGTTGTGTTATGAAAAGAATGAAAAACAAACACTAAGGTCTATCAGAAAAGAAACTTTTGTTTGCAGGAGCTGCAATCAATGTCCCTTTATGTTAAATGGCCACAAGTTTGTACATCCAGAGACAGGAAAGGAATATGAGTTTAATAGTTATGCTGACTGCAGAACACGAGATCTGATTTACCTTGCTATTTGTGGTAAATGCAACTCATTCTATGTAGGAATGATAAATAGAACCTAAAGGGAACGAGTGAAAGAACATATTTATGCAATAAATAGGGAGGACGAAACTAATGCGCTAGCAAAACATATCATAAACAAAGGCAGATTACATAGTTTTAAATTTATGGTATTAGAAATGATATATAGGAATGTTAGGCTGGGGGATTATAAGAATTATACAGAGCAGAGAGAAATGAGATGGATATTAAGATTACAAGCAGATAGAGGGCTAGGACTCAATGATAAGGTGTCCATGAGACCCTTTCTAGCAGCCAAGGATCTTAAACATTAGAAAACACATAAGTATTATATAGGCATTAATATATGTGTTCTATATATGTTATTTAATGTATTAATTTTTTCATATTTTTGATAAAAGTTATGATAAATATACATTAGTATTGTCCGTTTATGTATATGCACAAAGTTTCTATCAGGTATGGTTGTATATACATGAAATATGTAGTGTTGAAGTATAGATACACAGTTTATATACAACAGTTTATACTTCATATGTAAGGACAAATGAATAGTTATATGCCATATTTGTATGACACAATCCATAAAAAGACATTACAATTCATGACAAAGTTCATCCAAAAAGTTTTTTAAAGTTTTTTATGTGTATATATAGTTCTCAATACATATGGATTCATCAATACATATGATTATCAGATTCTTATATGTATTCTTTGTATATATAAATTTATATATTTTATATATATATATATATATATATATATATATATATATATATATATATATATATATTATTATTTATACACTTTTATAAATGTGAGATTATTATATTATATTTGTTAAAATGTTTTAAAAATGTTTTAAAAATGTTTTTAATGAATTATCCACAAGGTTTTTGATGAACTATATTATTTTCATTCAATATTCATGAGCCGAATAGTGATTGGCTTGCCAATGAAATGTTAAAGCTTTTTAAATGGTACCAATTAAGTCAACAGTTAATAGTCTGATGAAGCATTCCCTTTGAATGTGAAAGCGCTTACTGAATTTCAAGTCTTGGGCCTTGTTTGGATTGTTTTTTCATTTTATTTCTAATAAATAGTCGGCTTCTTATTGTCGTGTTTTGGCTGCCTCTTTCAGTTCTGTTTTTTGGGATAGCTGGATTTCAGTTTAACATTTTTTCTGCCTTTTAAATTCCGTAATAAATTTGAAGAATAAAAAACGCATTGAGTATGAAAGAGGGGTAAAAGGGAAACATAATGATGATAATGAAAATGAAGATGAAGGTGAGAAGGATGATGATGATTCCCCCCCAAAATATCATCTAATAAGACAAATGTTTACAGATTTTCAAAATTATGTCAGATACCACAGTATGAATTCCTCAGTTGCAAACAAATGAAAATGCCACTGCTAGTCCTGTTATACAGCAGAACATTTCTAGATATAGTTTAATCAGGATCACTAGGACAGCTTCACTTATATCAGTCTGCAAGGTAACAAACTGACACTATTTTTCACATTTTGTGGCAAAGCATTTCAGATATTTAGTACAACTTTGTTAACTGCATTGTTCCTGTGTCACATAGGGTAAATGGAGGTCTTTGTATGGGAGTCTGTCTGATTTCTTAAATTGCAATTGAAATTTCTAATAAAAAGCCTCTTTTTAAAGAAGGGAAATACTTGTCACTCATTACTTTGAAGACAAAGCTATTGATTTAGAATTGATGCTTCCCTCCATTGAAATCCATTTAGTTTTGTGCGAGGTAACATACAAATACTGATAATAACGGTGTGGATGAACACATCTTAATGTCTTATTCGGTGTGGCTTGTAGCACAGCAGCACATATTATGTGGAGAATGGATTATTATAATAGGCGTAAGCATATTCAAGTGTTGGTAGCACTGCATTGATTGCAGATGACCATCTAACTTTTAACAATAAAAGATGAGAAACCCGATATGACACTTTCAGTTTGTTAATGATTTTGATAATTTGCTGTTTCAATTGTTTGGTAAAAGTCAGCATTTGGTTCAGAGTAATAGCTAGACTCTTTTGAGTGATGACACAAAATATGTGAGTATTGCTTAGATCCTTAATGAGCAATGATGTGGTACTTTTTATATTATTTGTTTATTTATATTTTGTTTATTGAGGTAGATTAGTGATCAATAATAACAAATTGTAGGCTTGGCCTGGGTTGCATGCTACATACGATCAAAACAAAGTGCATACAATGACAATGTATGAAACATAAATACAATAAGATGCAGAATGTCATGCATACACTAGAAGAGCAATTGTAGAATAACATAATATAGTGATATGTACTTATTTACATAAGAGTGATACATCAAAGAAGCAGTGATGTTGAGATACAGAAGTATAGCACACAGAGGAAGTATTGGGTTAATATTTGTAATGGCCATTTTTATGTGTCTAAAACACTATAAATATTGATTTGTTAGCATTAATAGTTAGTTTATTTCTATGTACCTAGCAAAGTGGAAAAATAACATCCAGTTAGTTGCATTAGTTGTAGTATGAGCAACAGGGCTAATAAAAAGATTTTTCAAGCATATTTGCATATGCTACCAGTACTTGTAACTCCATATGAAGCACTTAAATAGACAATTCTGGGTACATTGAAGATGCTGAAAAGAGCACTCTGACTCAGGAATGGGTTCTACACTTACTACAGGATTAGGAAGACAAAACATATATAGAAATTAAAAAAAAAAAAAAAAACAGAAAAAAGATTTTGTAGATCTGAATTAAGTTTATTAATTAATTTGGCTTTCAGTACTACTAAATCATCAGCATACAATATTATAGTCAATGTTTGTAGGTATGATGGCAAGTCATTAATAAAAAAGTCATCAGAAATAAAAATATCCATTTCAAAAGAAAGAACCATTTTCTGATCTTTTAAATATTACATAAAAATAGGTAGTGTAGACTAGCATTCATGCATTTATGATACTGCTGTCTAAATGGTTATACTGCTATTATTTCCAGAAATATACAACACGTTGATCCCATGTATTTTTTCCTTTAACTTGTTTAATAAAATAAGAAAACACAGCAGAGATATAGTATTGATAACTAGGATTTATCTAAAATCAGTATGTTTGTTAGATATTGAGAAATTTTAACACTTTCTAGACATTAAAAAAAGTTAAACTGTGACTATGAGGTCTTTCCATTGAGTTAAAACTGTATGTGTGTGTGGGGGTGGGATATTCAGAAATGGGGCTTCATATGCATATCGGATGATTATATAGCCCTATCATATGAAACCAGAAAAAAATAAAATAAAAAAAAACTCTAGCTCATGTTAATAAGTGCTGTGTGACAGTGCCACCCATTTCTGAATACCCTCCATAAAATCAACAGAAAAGTCATATGGTGATTTTATCACTAAGCCCTAAACAAACTATTCATTATTGTATAAAAGTGAGCTTTTTCATTCTTTTTAAATAGTGATACTTGAAAATGACATTAGAATTATTATTTTCATTAAAATAAATCATGTCTTTGTCTTTAAAACTAGAAGTACACCCTAATCGTGTTTTATAGAGAAGAAGTGTATGAGAACAGTTCCGTGCAAAACTGATAAGACCATGTTAGGTATTTTGAAGATAAAGGTCTGTCAATATAGGATGAGAAGTATCCACAAACAGTCAGCTTAAGAGACATAACCTTCTTGAAAATGACTGATAGTAAATAAACTAAATGAAGTATGGTTATGTATGAGGGTTGCATTTTAATATATCAAATTGCATTGATATATTTTGCAAGTCTGGATATGAGACTGAGGAATAAGTTATATCATGAAGGAGCAAAAATAACTGGCAAAAAATACAAATCAGACTAACCTTCATATAGTAATCAAGTTACATCATCCATTTTGGGATCATAAGGAGCCAAAGCAAATCCTGGCAAAAAAAAAATTATGGCATCTTGGATAGGATGCCGGACCATTTTTTAGATGCCAAAATATTTTCAGACTTGTTAGAATTACCCTGGGACAATCTGAGCATTGACAAATCACAGAGGTGCATATTTTGGGATGTGAAAGGAAAACAGAAACCCATAAAAGAAACTTCACATGCATAAAATGAGCATTCATACTCTAGATTGAAGACATCCTGGCCAGAATCTTAACCAGTGGATCAAGTAATGTGAGACGGTAATGGAAATTGATATTTTGGATAAATTATTGCCAGAAATGAAAGGGTTGGGACATGAAATGATATATTAGCATGTATATGTTGAAAATGGATATGTAAGGACTTCTAACATGATGTTCTACTCAGCTATAAATGAACAAATGGTATTGTGATGTAATATATATAGATTTACCATCAGACTTTTATAGGGTCATAGACAACACACTGATCAATAAATTAGAACAACTAGGTATCAATGTAATCTTGATAAGCTGTGCCTAGGTACATGTGTAGCTACAGCTTTTTCCAATCATATTAACCATTTGGTTAATGATAGTTATAGAACTATAGCTTTTACAAAAATATTTATAAAGGCTAGGAAAAGAGAAATGGTGAAATAACTGCAAGTTGCATTAGATCCTGACTAGTGCATGGAATAACAATATGAAAATCTTATAACAAGTATGAGCAAATTGGAAAGAGTAGAATAGAAATATACCAAGGGCATCCATGGATGTGAACATTTAAGTTATTATGAAAGACTAAATCATCTGAACTTGCAGAGTGTCTCATACAACTATTTAAGAAGAAACCTTATTCAGGTATATAGGGCATTTAGAGACAACTACCTCAGGGAAGATTTGGTATTACCAAAAAGTAGTAGAGAATGCAACCTTTGTAGAAAATTATATAGGAATGAGAGATGACCTAACTGATTCTCGAAGACAGTAGCTGATGTATGAAATAGACTGTCAGATTATATTAAGCAACCCCAGGTTTAGATATTTTTAAGAAAAACTGTGAATTTATTATGGGAATGACTGTTTTGGTATATTGGGAGGCTAGAAGGGCATTATTGTTTGTATGCATGTGTGCATGTATGTAACTTCTGATCCAGTGTGATACTCTGGATCAAAATATCCGTAAGTATAACAAGGGGTTGTAGGTACCCCACTGATTAAAACGGATGTGTCTCATTAACATTCAGTATATTCACTTCCCATCTGTATCATCTTCACTATTTGAGTGTTCCATGCATCTTTTCTTTCATTTTCCATGGATTGTATTTCTGCCTACAACTCACTGTTTTTGCTACATGCCATCACTAGGTGACAAACACTATATTTTAATTTTTATGTGTATGCTACTTCATTTCTTTGAGATGTCACGTAGGATAATGTAAGCTAGTCCTTTCCAGTTTTACTGTCTCTGTTTTAAGGAGGTCTTGGTTTATGGTTGTCTGCCTTCCTAATTATGATACTTCTAACACCACTGAATAAAATGAGTCATTCTTTCACGTATAACCTTGTGTAGAGATCAATACTTATGACAACTAAACTCTCAGTTAAACAGAAGTAAAAGCCTGGACTCATCTACAGTATAAGATATTTAAATGGACAGGCTTATTAAATTCAGAATTATCAGTAAGTGTATACCTCCATCTAAGGATTTACTATCATATTATGTTGACCTTAAACAAGTGCATAGTGCTTTCAAGTGAATATAATGTAAAGATTTGTTGTCAGATAATATATTATAACCTCATGCTGCACTGACTTTTTGTTTAATTTAATACAGAAATAGAAGGAAAGAAAGAAAGATGGAAAGATGGAAGGATAGATATGCTGGGCTCTCCAATTAATGTATAATACTTTGCCTTATACCAGCAAACTAGGCTTCTTTAATAAATTGCAGATTGCCAGAATCCAAGGACTCTGAACATTGTTGCTGAAATACTGTATCAGAATTTTTTAAACTCTGTGGGAATAGAACCTGTAGAAAACTTACTGCATGCAAACTGTGCTTTGTTGTGCTCCAAACATTATTAAACATTTTGAGCAGCATGCAGTGCTATGCCTCAACCCCCACCAAGAGGACATTTAGGAGAGAGAGGCCCTTGCACATGTCTGAGACAAATAAATAGAAAGCTATATCAATTGCAGAAAAGTGTAAAGTAATCTGAGCATAATTGGATTTTAAAGCAAACGCTGAATCAGATCAATTGTAATCCTGTTAGTAATCTCAAGGGCCATTCACTTGTGCATCTTTTCATTATATCAACTGATTACATATACCTATATAGCTGTATAAATGTAGAGGGGACATTCGTTAGTTTAACAGACCCTTGACCTCATCTGCAAGGCAAGTGATGTTAAGTATTCATCTGCTATATATTGGTTGGTCTGCAGTACATAAAGAGCAATAAGAGACACTGTCATTAAATATTTTCTTAAACACACTCCATTAACCCATTAAATTTACAAGTACCATATCTATTTTACCAATCTTTTTCTAATTATGTACAAAAACTACAGACTTCTAAATCATCAGTTATTGTTCCATTACAGTGTGTGTCTACTAAGTATATTTCTGAGACACTCTAATAACATAAACACCAGCATGTCCTTACAATCATTAGCAGACCTGTTTAGTAGGGCAAAGCATGTGGGGTGGACAGCAGGGAACAGTCAACTATTTTACATCAGAAGGATGCTTATCATACAAGTCAAAGGAAAAGAAAAGTGTAAAGATCTTAAAAACAATTAGCTGTCCCAAGATCACAATGCTGGTAATGATGCATAGTCATTAATAACCATCAGGGTTTGCATCAGCAGGAAGCAGTCTCAGAGTCAGGAAGTACCAGGTAAAGGGTAACACAATAGCTCAGTCAGAAAGAGTTCAGGTCAAGGATAGTTGCTGGAAAGTCTTGACACATTATTACATGCTTACTCTGATATATATGTGTCACGTAGTTACATAAACACTTTAATAATGTCAGATCCCTGGTCCTTAAATATGCCGAGATTCCATAAGTAACTATGTACAGTTAAACTTTATTGCATCTTGATGTTCTTCATCTCACATTGCTGCAGTCCTTACACTTGGGTAGTCCGCTGTCCTCGGTCGGCCCGAATACCAAAGTATAAGGCTGACATCGGTCAAGGCGCATTAATCTGACGTCAGGACGTCAGGGTACAAATGCGCATGACCGACGTCATATCCTCAGTCTTTTTTGCCGCATGGTCCGATGCAGAAGCAGCGTTGCGAGTGCAGGTTGGCGTTCTGAGATTTTCCGAAGTCGGAGTTTCAGACCGAATCAAAGTTGGCTAAGTACCCCGTTGGGGAATATTTTGTTTTTTTCTTGCCTCAGTATTTTACCGGATGTCAGAAAAAGTGAATAACTGTATTTCTTGTGGGAAACAGATACCTCATAGGGATTATCATACCTTGTGTATACCTTGTTTAGGGCCTGAGCACGACGTTGTTGGGTGTCGCTCTTGTGCTAGGTTTAACAAACGCACTATAAAGAGAAGATTAGATTGTGCCAGGTTAGTCTTCGGGAAGCGGTGCAACTATAAAATGCCGTCGGATGCTCCGACGCCCGCTTCATCGAAAAAGCGCAAGGACAAAGCAGCTAAGCCTAGGTTAGAAGAACCGTCCGTCCCGGACGCCGGTTCTTTAGAGGGCTCGGTGGAGCCGGAGGTTCAGCCAGAAGTTTCTTTGGAGTCCCAGGGAGAGACTTTATTATTACAAGATGTGTCCTCTCAGGAGGTAGGCCAGGCTGAAGGGGCTTCTCAGGTAGCTGTTCTCCCCTCCCTGCCTAAGGTGGTTAGGCCCTCCCCTTCTGTTTCCAAGGCTTCTCCCAGAGGCAGGCCAGGTTTAGCTTCAGCTGGTGTCACCCCTAGTACTTCAGGGTCTGTGCCCAAGAAGCATATGCTTAAAATGGCAGAAGATTTAATTACTCTGATTAGAGGTTCTATGCCCCCTCCTGATAAGAGGCCTAGGGTGGAACCTGAGCTTGGGAGTTTTGAGCAGGGTTCGGATGCTTCTGAGTCTTCGGCTGAAGATTTGCAGGAGTATTCTCCTTATTCTGATTCTGATGTGGATGATTCTACTCCTTCTGCTTCTCCTCCTGAGGATTTTTCGTTCTCAGAGACTCTTCATTCCATGAGGGAGCATTTTAAATGGGAAGGTCAGGACTTCTCTGATTCCAGGAAAAGGCTAAGGGAATTTTTGTTTCTACCCCAGCATAGGCCTTTAGCTATACCTCCTGTTTTGAATGTGGTGGAAGATGTTTTTGCAGAGGCTTCTCTTAATCCTGATTCTTTGCCTCCTGCTCCTGTTAAACCGGATAGGTATTATAGGGTGCCTGAAGCTCATAAGTATCTTTTTAAGAGTCCTAGGGCAGACCCAGAAACTGTTTCTCAGGGGCCTAAAGGTGTTAAGGCTTCTGTTGTTAAAAATCCGGTTCCTCCAGATAAAGAGGCAAGGGCTTTGGATAGATGGGGAAAGAAAGTTTATACTTCTTCCACTTTAGCCATGAGGGCTTTGAATTGCCAGTTTCACATGTTGAAATATCAAAATTATCTCCTTTCACAATTAAAGTCTAAGGTAGATGCTCTGGCGGAAGGTATTGAATGTAAAGAGTTACAAGATTTAGTACATGTTTCTGAACAGGTGGGTAAGCATTCCTTGCAATGTGGTTTTGATGCTGTACAGGCCTCTTCGAGGGTGGCTGCCACTGGTTCTGTTCTTCGCAGGCATGCCTGGCTGAGGGATCAGAATTTAGCTGAGCATGTTAAGACAAGGATTTTAGATGCTCCTTTACAATCTGATGTGTTGTTTGGTTCTCCTGTTGAAGCAGTTTTAAAGAAAATGGAAGACAAGGCTAAGTCTATGCAGACTGTTAAAGATTTTTTGCAGGTTCAGCCTCCAAAGTTTAGTAGAAATTGGCCTACCAAGGGGTGGACATATCCTTCTTATGATTCCCAGTCTAGGGGTAGGTCTAGACGTGGTAGGGGCAGAGCTCAGGGCTCTTTTAGGCCTAGAACAGGGAGTTCACCTGCACAGTCTTCTGGTGAGGGCAGGGGTCAGTCCTTTCATAAACAGACCCAATGACCTACCTTTTCAGCTGCCAGAGCCTTCTCGCCTGGCAGCACCTTTGGGAGGAAGATTGGCACTTTTCAGAGAAAATTGGAGTTTAATTACCCAAGACAGATGGGTATTGGATATCATTCACCACGGTTACAGGTTTTATTTCCATACCTTGCCTCCTTTCAAAGGCACGCCAGACATTCCTCCTCAACAAAGAATAGAAGCTTACAAGCAAATTTCTCTGTTACTCCAAATAGGGGCCATAGAGCCGGTTCCTATGCCAGAAAGGGGCCTAGGATTTTATTCTCGCCTGTTCCTAGTACCAAAAAAGGGGAACACGTGGAGACCAATTTTGGATTTATCTATCCTCAACACTTATCTGGACATTCCCAAGTTCAAAATGTTGACGTTACAACAGCTTTTGCCTCTGCTGGGCAAAGATCACTGGATGGTAACTTTGGATCTCAAGGAGGCTTACCTTCATGTTCCCATCAGACTAAGTTGCAGGAAGTATCTGCGTTTTCGAGCTGGGAATTCTCACTATCAGTTTTCTGCATTGCCCTTTGGCTTATCTACTGTGCCCAGAGTATTCACAAAAGTTCTGGCTCCAGTGATAGCTTTCTTCAGATTGAGAGGAATACAGATCTATCCTTATTTGGACGATTGCCTGATTCTGGCTCAAGGGAAGGACGAGCTTCTTCAGCATTTGGAATATGTGATAGCAGTGCTAAGATGCCTGGGGTATTCTGTGAACGAAATAAAGTCCAGTCTAGTACCCACTCAAGACATGTGCTTTCTGGGTGTGAGACTGAATACAGCAACCCAGATGGCCTTTCTGACCCCGGACAAACAAAATAATCTTTCCCTTTACTTCCGTCAACTATCTCATCAGTCCGGGCTGACTGCAAGGACAGTCCTTCAAGCCTTAGGGTTCATGGCATCTTGTATTCTGGTGCTTCCCAATGCCAAACTGCATATGAGGAAGCTGCAATGGTATCTCAAAAATGTATGGACACAGCACTGCCAGGATCTGGACACTGTCATTCAAATACTACCTTGCATTCAAAAGGAATTTTTGTGGTGGGCTCAGGAATGTCACCTAAACAAGGGACTCTCTGTGACCCGGCCAGAGGCGAGTCAGATTCTAACGACAGATGCCTCAGACAAAGCTTGGGGAGCTCATCTGAATGGAAAGTGGATACAAGACAAGTGGCCTGCCAGACTACAGCATCTACATATCAACTTGAAGGAGATGTTGGCAGTCCAGTTTGCATTACTGGCTTTCAAGGATTTACTTCTTCCAGGACAGGTGTTGATTCTAACAGACAACACAACTGTCATGTGGTACATCAACAAGCAAGGGGGAACGCATTCTTATCCTCTATGCAGGCAAGCAATGATTTTGTGGGACACTGCTCTCAGTTTGCAACTAAATCTTCAGGCAAGGTTTCTGCCGGGAGCACAGAACTCCTTAGCAGATGTGTTAAGCAGGCAAATCATGGATCCCCACGAGTGGCAATTGGATCCTCATGTATTTCAGAAATTGACAGTGTCATGGGGAACTCCAGACATAGATCTGTTCGCTTCTCCTCTAAACCACCAGCTGCCAAAGTTTTGCACGAAAAGGTTTCATCACACAGCTTGGAAAGTAGATGCTCTTTCTTTCAGTTGGAAAAATCTTCATGTGTATGCCTTTCCGCCTCTGCCTCTCCTCCCAAAGGTACTTCTAAAGGTCAGACAGGACAAACCAAGGATGATCTTAATAGCTCCAGATTGGCCTCGACAGCACTGGTACCCATTACTGAGAAGTCTGGTAAGGGAGCCTCCTTGGCCTTTACCTTTGATTCCATACCTGTTGTCTCAGAAGGACGGTCATCTACTCAATGTCAAGCTTCACTCTCTTCATCTAACAGCTTGGCATATTCTGTTTTGAACCATAGCAGGTCTCAACTTCCTCAACAAGTTTTGAATGTGATTATGGAAGCTAGAAGACCTAGTACAAGGAAAGTGTACGCAGAAAAATGGAAGAGATTTTTGTTTTGGAGTGCAGCAAAGGATTTGGATGTTTCTGAGCCTAATTTGAGTGTGGCTCTTCAATATCTTACTGAGTTATTGGACAAAGGTTTGTCTTTCTCTTCCATTAAGATTCATGCTGCAGCAATTTCAGCTCACTATGACTGTGACCCACCATTGTTTTCTCATCCTTTGTTCAAGCAATTTCTTAGAGGGGCAGAGAATATAAGACCCCCACGTAGAGCTCCTACTCCTGCTTGGGACCTCAATTTTGTGTTGGAGAAACTCACTCTACAACCTTTTGAGCCTGCAGCTACTGCTGAGTTGAAATATTTGTCATGGAAGACTGCTTTTTTGTTGGCCATTACCTCTGCGAGAAGGGTTTCTGAATTGCAGGCCCTTATGGCAGTTGAGCCTTTCTTGATTTTCCATAAGGATAGGGTATCTTTACGTACTAATCCTTCCTTTATGCCTAAAGTGGTTTCTAGTGTGGCTTTAAACCAAACTATTCACTTGCCTACTTTTTATGCAGATCCCCAAAATAGGGGGGAAAAGATTTTGCATACTTTAGATGTACACAGGCAGTTGCGTTATTATTTAAGCAGGACTAAGGATTTCAGGCAGTCTCAACAGTTGTTTGTTTCTTTTGCTTTGAGTTCTCAGGGCAAGCCTGTGTCAAAACAAACTATTTCTAAGTGGATTGGGTTTTACATTGCTTTCTGTTATTCCCATCATGGCAAGGAGATTCCAGCTGGGATTAGGCCTCATTCCACTAGGGCTACTGCCACTTCTACAGCATTTCTAAGGGGGGTGGCAACTAAGGATATTTTGGAGGCAGCTACTTGGAGTTCAGTGCATACTTTCTCTAAGCATTACCACCTTCCTCTCTACTCTAAATCTAGGGCTGGTTTTGCCACTGCTATTTTACAGGGCATCTTGGCAGCTCCTGCTTCTTTATGATTTGCCATCCTCCCTTACCTCTGCTTTGGGATTCTACCCAAGTGTAAGGACTGCAGCAATGTGAGATGAAGAACATAGTACAGTTTTGTACCTACCATAAATGTAGATGTTCGAAGATCCACATTGCTGCAGTCCAATTTACCCTCCCTCCTTCCCCTCTGTGTTTAGGGGTGGTTGTGTGGGTGGGGTTGTACTTTTGTAAATTTGTATATGTTGTACATAAATTTGGTGCAGGGGTGTTTAGTGTGTGGTTGTTTTTTGGTTTTGGCCTTACCTGTTTAGGGTCTTCTGACATCTGGGGCAAGAAAAGACTGAGGATATGACGTCGGTCATGCGCATTTGTACCCTGACGTCCTGACGTCAGATTAATGCGCCTTGACCGACGTCAGCCTTATACTTTGGTATTCGGGCCGACCGAGGACAGCGGACTACCCAAGTGTAAGGACTGCAGCAATGTGGATCTTCAAACATCTACATTTATGGTAGGTACAAAACTGTACTTTAATGAATATGCAAGTAATTTGCTTCATGGTGTGCTATTTTACATTTCCTAGATTGTGCAAGAAGTATTTTATCTGTGCCCAGTGAATTCAAGGTTTTAAAATAGAAAAAAAAATACTTGTAAGTTCAATCTATTTCAGAACTTGTAAAACAAATTAATTCTGTTACTTATTCCAGCATTTCAATAATTTTCAGTTGTTACAAAATCAGGGCAGGGCCTTTCCTAGCAGAAGGTTTGGAAATCTTAAAGGTATGCTTCCAGAGCATGACAAATCAATATCTCATTTGCTACCTGACAGAGCTAGCTTGCAGAAAAGAGTGTTTTGTAATGTTCATATCAAATTGCTGAGAACAGCAAAATATGTCATAATGCTTTTACCAAGTTAGACAGTACAGCTTTGGTGATATTAATTTTTTCCTGACTGGGAGTTTCAGTGAGATATATTTCAGCTCATGTGTCATAATTTTATATATATGAAATATAAAATTGTTTGAAAAAAATCAGACATATTTCTTGGTCCAAAAATTACACCTTTCCTATTCATAAGGTAGTTCATATGAATGTAAATTTAGTAGGTGGACTTCATAAACATTTACCTTATCTGACATTACTCAGGGGTGAATCAATTTTCCAAAAATACATTATATTGTCATACACTCACATGGAGAGTGTAACTCTGTAAATCCCACACAGCAAGTTTTCAAATCAATATATTGAATATTACAAGTTTTTTTTTAAGTTATTTTGACAAATTAAAGGCAAGCTAATGCATTTTATTATTTTTGCTGCTTTTGCTATATATTTATGCAACCCCTAACGCTAACCCTTCAACTTATCTCAGAAAAACTCTTTCATTAACAGTAACACTACTCAAGGCAGTATGGAAACAAACTTTACAGAAAAACACATGCATGCACAACCCTAAATATATCCCCTTACTTAGCTGTTACTGTAACACCGACCCTGAAACACTTGCACAAACACTTCAACTCCCAATGCTGAAACTTTTAATATATCTACAAGTTTTGTCATTAACATGACAAACCACCTTCCACCACTCAACATTTCTTCTACTCAACCAACAATCCTCTCAGTAAAGAGTGCATTCATGGAAAATTACATACCCATAAATCCTTCAACAAAAAGGACTTTTGATCAACGAACATGAACCATGTATCTGTCTATCTGTATTTATATTCTTTTAAACCATGATCGGCCTAAACCACAAAGGAAACTTTTTTGTTTAAATTGAAACATATGGAAAAATTAACAGAATGTAACAACATTGAAAAGCCATCCCAACACTGTTTAACTACCCGTCATATTATACATCTAACACAACCTGCCTTCCTATGTTCATTTAAAGGCTTATATTGCATTCTGGGAATAATATAGTTTTGGATCTGAGGTGTGGAAATTTTGTGGGAGCAGTATACAGCAGGGCTTGAATCTTTTGTTATTGGTGGAAGTGGAAGACACCTTACATTGATTGGTTAGTTTTCTCCATACTAGCAAACATGTGCTTAAGTTGGTGAATCTTTTCTTTAGTGTTGGAACCATTGCTGACAGATTTAGTGCCCTGCAGTGTCACAGAAAATATTTCAAAGACTGACTGAGCAATTCCTTTTAAGTGATTAGAGAATAATCTTGGTTTGAGCAGTGACAATAGGAAACAACTGAGGTTGACAGAAATAGACTCCTGCTAACAGAAAAGCCACACTTTTGTTTTAGAAAGTCTAAACCCAATGGCCAACTTACATTTGAAAAAAAATGTCAAATGTATGCACATTGCTTACAGTTCAAATCAATTTGTTAGCTACTAGTATCAAATGGCATTTGTTTTCAAATGCAGAATGAAAATGAGCCTGCAGCCATTTAAACAGTTTCCTGTACTTGGTCACATGATATTTCCTGCATGAGGCCATATAACACTAATGTTCAGGCTTTATCAGTATTAACCAGTTGTTACCATGGTGACACTACTGTATAGAAAGTATTTTTTACCTAATTTTTACCTAACCAATATCAGATTTACCTAACTACAGTTTCCATTGTATTAGTTATCAGAAACATATAGTAAGGAGCCTAGCCGGCCTTAGGTATAGGCCAACTAGGCAGCCACCTAGGGTGCTGTTCTAGCAGGGACGATTTTCCAGTAATCTGGATGGTGTAGGTAGACCAGGATGGGGGAACCAAGTGTTGTGAGGGGGTGCTGTTGAGCCCTTTTGCCTCGGGCACCATTTGACCAATTGCCAGCCCTAGTAAGGAGGAACATACAGTTTATTTGGTATCTGAAAAGCAGAAACAGTATTGGTTGCAAGCTCTAATCTGCATCTCAACTAACTACAGTTCTAACTGGTTTTGTAAGCAGAAGAATACTTGGTATTTGTAAACAGAAACATACAGTTGTTTATTTCATATTTGAAAAGCAGAAACACAGCATTTGTTACACATTCTAGCCAGTATCTTACCTAACTATGGTGCTACTTTAACCTGTTAGACCTAGTACATTGTTAAATTTGTCTGTAATGATCTGCCTAGGCACTGTTTCCTATTCTTTGTGATTCTTTACTCTTCCTCAGACATGTATCTATGTACCTACTTAATGTACCATTTCTTGTTCCAACTCTCTGTCTTTTGATAATCCTTCCATCACTCTCTGACTAATATCCTCTACTCTCCTAATTATCTCCATTTCTCCTAGAACTGTACTACTCACTTTCTGCTCACACTCTCTTTTTTTCTCTTTTTGCAGTTTGCTCGGGCTATCCATAAGCCTCAGGATTGCACCGCCCCACCACCACCACCACCTTCAGTTCTGAAGCAATTTTCAGCTAAAAGCTCAAATCAGCCCTGGGAAATCTCAAATTGTAAACACAAGCCTTCCAGTAGAATTAATTATTAGGTGAATGTCATTTAATTTGTTTTTAACAATTTTCTCTTACTTTGTGGCCATCTTTGTGAGGTGAGCACAGCTGCATTGAGCTCCATTTAGCTTCTAACTTGGAAAGCTTTAATGAAGTTGGCCACTCAATAGGAACATTATTAATCCACCCTTCTTACCATAGCTGGGTGGAACTTTTAGTTAAAGCATACTCTCCATTCTATATTTCCAACTTCCCACTCCCTCCTAGGGAAGCTAACCACAGATTAATTATTATTGAATCTTACCTTACCTTATCTTTAGGCTAAGCTACCTTCCTGCTCAATCAATCTCTTGCTGTTACTGATAGGTTTCTGCAGCTTTAGATTCTCTTGCTCTAGTCCGCTCCGTTCGCCCTTTGGGCTCACTCCGCTCCCCTCCCTGCCCCCAAACTCACCCGCCCCCAGTGCTCCTACACTTATAGCCCATATATCCCCCCCTCCACAACAGCCTATTACCATCCCTCAGTCATCAGATCCTCTTCTACACAACACCCTCCACCTCACAACAACCTCCACTGTACACCCCACTCACACCATGCCAGGCATACTAGGACTACTACTACTATCTCTCACCACTCTAGCTAACACCACATCCATACACTCTAACATACCAACAAACACTACCTACCACATAACACACACACACCCACACACACACACACACACACACACACACACACACACACACACACACACACACACACACACACACACACACACACACACACACACACACACACACACACAAAACCTCACATAAATATAGTAATATGCTCCACACTATTTAACAAGTCATTACTCTACATACACAAAATAGCAACCACACTACCTCACAAAAGATTATCAGTACTCAAAAAATGCATAGATATAGCCTATGCCATAAAACTCACAATATTCCTCAGAAAATGGCTACTAATCTCACGGGACATACACCCCAACCCAGGTCCAAGCAACCCAGTCCTATCCCAGAAACACAAGTCAGACCTACTTATTATCAACATAAACACACGTAGCATATCCAACAAACTACATGACTTTCACACATTCATATCCCACTACTCCCCAGACATACTGACCGTTACAGAGACCTGGCTAAAACCTGCCACACAAAATGAAGAAATCCTTCCCCAAGGCTTTAACATCCCAAGGCAAGATAGAGGTATCAAAAAGGGAAATAGAGTTGCAATCTTATTTAAAAATACACTCAATCTCCAACCACTAAAACCCCCACTTGCCAAATTCCAGAATGCAGAGACATTAGGCTCCGTTATGTCCCTTAAAAACAAAAAGAGAATCAATATCCTAAAATGAAGAAAATCCAAACAACTGAAAAACAAGTAACACGGATGGACTGGGTTGCACTACAAACAGTTTAATAAATCTAAGACAAATAACACAAAGCACATTTCGCCTCGTATAATACAGAGACTTCTTCAGATAAAATTAAACACAGTAACCAACTCTTTATATTACTCTGCCACTCCTTTTAATTAATACAAGACACAACCTATTTGTTAAAAATAAAAGCAATAAAAACAATAAAGAATGACTAATATTATACTATTAAAAAACATTTAAAAAACATGCATCGACCTTTTATTGATTTTGGAATTAAATCTAAAAATAGATGTATGTAGTATTGTATACAATATTGCAGCTACTAGATGCAGCTAAAAATACAGTATAACGAAACAAAGCACAAAAATGTTCTGAGAAGCAATGTTCCTGCTAAAACAGTAAAAGTCAATAACACCAGTCTCATAAACAGGAACGTACGAGTTTGGCAATACTTGAAAAGCTTCTAATCACACTGTCTTAGTTAAAACGAGTTGCAGCTCAAAGCAGTAGCAGGCAAAAAGCATATATCTCACAAGAAAGAGTAAAACAGAATGTTCTTTATTGCACACAGTGCTTTCACCAAGACGGCTTCATCAGACTGTAACCATACAGCAAACAGACAGTCTTTTTATAATTTAATGGTACAACTAATTTCCTGTCTTTTACATATGATTTCAACCAATATCAGATTTCATATTTGGATGTACACTTGAAGAAGGACATGGAGCGAGAGTGTTATGTGGCAAACATCTTTCGTAAAGAAACTTATTCAAATAAGTTTCTTCATTTCAGTATCTCTCATCCAACATACCAAAAAAAAGATCAGTTGTAAAACGACAACTGGTCAGGACAGCTCGGATGGTTTCAAGGGAGGATGACTTTGGGTCTGAATGTAGTAAATTACAATCCATGTTTTTAAATCAGGGGTAGCCTTTGTCATTTTTACACCCCTTAATTCAGGAGGTAAGGATCAAAAGGACATCAAGTTTTTATAAACCTATTTTGACAATAAGAAGTCTTCTATCAATAGAGGGAAAGTAAATGAAAATATGGACCAGGTGTCACATAGGACAGTAGACAAAGACTTGAACTTAGCATTGATCACACCATTTAATATTGACAGTAATAGTATCAGAAATATTTTGTTTAAAAACTGGGAATTTATTGTTAGTGACCCCACGAGTAAAGAGATCCTCAGTGACACACCGATCATAATTTTTAAAAGAGGAAGAAACTTAAAGAATAGTTTGGAACAAAAGAACATTGAATTTGTTCATGAGAGGGGTAAAGGTATGTATAAATGTTGTATGTGCAGATATTGCACACACATTTTAACAGGATCTATATTTGTAGTTAGAGAATATTCATGTATAATTACTAAAATATTTAACTGTCAATCAAAAGCTGGGATATATTTAGCTCAGTGGCAGAAGTGCCCTTCCTTTTACATTGGTAAGACTGACAGGAAACTAAGAGAGAGGGTGTATGAACACCTTTAATCCATTAGGAGTCAAGAATTGGAAAATACTTTGGCCAGACATATCAAAGATAATCCAAATCACTTGTTTAAATTTAGGGCCATTGATAGCATTAGAAGTGATGGCGGAGGAGGTCCAGAATCATTGTTACTTGAAAAACCTGAGCTATATTGGCAATTATGTACAAGAGCCTGCTTGGTGCCTGGTTTGAATGAATTGTATTCAATTTCTTGTATTCTTAAATTGAAAAATTTAGAGAGGTAAATATAACAACATATGATGTATTTGGAATATTTATTCTTAAATAATATTTATTATTTTTTAGCATGTTTATATATTTTTAATTGTTTAGGTTGTGCCTTGTTACTAAACTATTCAATTTATTTAGGTCTGATTACCTATTGATTTTTTAGGAATGTTCAGACATTTTTTTAGATATTTATTATGCATATTTTGCACAGGTTCATAAGTAATAATGACATGGTTCATAGTAAACACACATTATAAACATATACATATATTTTTTTTTTGTCATGAGTATATGATGAACTTCAGTATTCAGTTTTAAAAAATATATGATTTTAGCATGCCTTATATGTTAGGCTGTACACTTAGTTAAAAATTGTTTAGGTCGGATCATTATTTGTTAGTTTTTTAGATATTTATTATGCATACTTTACACAGGTTCATAGGTAGAAAAGATATGATCCTTAGGAAATACAATGCAAGTGTATTTTTAGCTACATCTAGTAGCTACAATATTGTATATAATACTACATACATCTATTTTTAGATTTAATTTCAAAATCAATAAAAGGTCGATGTTTGTTTTTTAAATGTTTTTAATAGTATACTATTAGTCATTTTTTATTGTTTCTATTGCTTTTATTTTTAGCAAGCAGGTGGTGTCTTGTATTAATTAGGAGGAG
Source organism: Protopterus annectens (assembly GCF_019279795.1). Taxonomy (NCBI): domain Eukaryota; kingdom Metazoa; phylum Chordata; order Ceratodontiformes; family Protopteridae; genus Protopterus; species Protopterus annectens. The sequence continues at coordinate 94,275,004 of NC_056740.1, forward strand.
TGGCAGAGTAATGTAAAAAGTTGGTTACTGTGTGTAATTTTACCTGAAGAAGTCTCTGTATTATACAAGACGAAAAGTGTTTTGTGTTATTTGTCTTGGATTTATTAAACTGTTTGAAGTGCAACCCAGTCCATCTGTGTTACTTATTTTTCAGAATCAACATCCTCTGTAGTTATATTCCTCCAGGAAATAATTCACCTATAATTGAAGAGATACTACAATGGGCCACAATCAACCTACCCCAAGAAACCACCCTGCTAGGCAACCTAAACTTAGACTGGCTAGCCCGCACCTCCAACAACCCCTCAAACCATATTAACTTATTTGGATTCTCACAAGTAATCCAAGAACCCACCAGAGTAGACAAAAAATCTAATGGAACCTCCATTCTAGATTGGACACTAGTTAATATCCCCACAAAAAATTATCATGTGGGCTGCTTACCTGACACATTGAGTGACCACTGCCCCACATTCCTCCTTCGTAAACAGGCAAAAATACTCAAACCCATGCTATTCAAAGATACTAGGGACAAGCATAAAGTCAATCTACAAACTCTTAACAGTATGCTCCAGTAACAGGACTGGAATCCACTAAAAACTCTACGTTTAGATCAGGCAGTTGATTTTCTTAATACTACTTTTATGAATGTATTAAATATACTAACTCCCATCAGGAAACTCAGGACTAAATTTAACTATGCCCCATGGCTAAATAGGACAACAAAAGCTTTAATAAAAGCCAGAGACAATGCCTGGAAAAAATGGAAAAAGAATAACACTATCCAAGACAGACAGAAATATCAAGAGCTCTGAAATAAGGCCAAAACTCAAACAAAAGTAGATAAAAAGAACTACTTCTTAGACATCCAAAACAAGCACTCTAGAAACCCCCAAAAGTTCTGGCAAGCCATCAATACCCTTCTAAAACTGGGCAAAACCACCACCCATCTCCCAACAACTCTGATGATAGCATAGCTTTAGAATTCAACCATCACTTCACAGAATCGATCCTCGCACTATCTATCCAACTATCCAACAAGAACACTAAAACCACCCCAACTGTAAAACAAACTAACATACCCACCTTTACACTCTCACCTGTACCAACTTCTTCAGTTAAAAAGCTACTGTCTAAACTAAAATCAACCACACTTGCAGCAGATGGTTTACTCACAAATTTTCTAAAATTAGCTGCAGAATCACTAGCCTTCCCTGTCTCAATTCTTATAAACTGCTCTATACAAGAAACCTACGTACCCCATCTATGGAAACTGTCACATATAATTCCCTGTGACAAAGGCAGAAACTCCTATGAACTATCAAACTACCGGCCAATTACTATCTTCCCCCCTTTCCAAGCTTCTGGAGAAATGTATTCACACCCAGGTAATGCACTTCTTATCCTCACATAACCTCCTCTCCCCCACACAGCATGGTTTCTGCCCAAACCATAGCACAACCACTGCTCTACTCTCCTTTAACAATCAGATTAACCATCTAAGAAACAACAACAAATTTGTCTCAGCCATATTCCTAGATCTATCAAAAACATTTGATATGGTCTCCCATAACCTACTCTTAGACACTCTGTCAACCTTATCCTTCACCCCCTCTACTACTTCATGGTTTAGAAGCTATCTCTCTGACAGACAACAATCAGTTAAATGGCAAAGTACACTATCACCTCTATTACCAACTACTATAGGTGTCCCACAAGGATCAATACTGGGTCCTCTACTATTCACCATTTTAACTAACAAACTACATACTTCCACCCTACATGCATCACTTATACAGTACACAGATGACTCCACCCTAATCTGCTCAGCCCCATCCATAACCACTCTTCAAAAGCTTACCCAAGAATCCTTCTGCTCAGTGGAATAATGGTTTACCAATATCCAACTCATTCTAAACCTCAACAAGACCAAATTACTCCTTTTTACCTGCAATAAATCCAAATCCACACCTCCTACCTTCACCATCACCTCCAAAAATGGGACCACAATCTCCTCTTCCCCTCACACTAAGCTGCTCAGGGTTGAAATAGATAACAATCTAAGCTTTAATGTCCATATCTCACAAACCATCACAAAGGTACATAAGAAACTAGGAACCCTATAAAAACACAAACAATTCCTATCAGACCAAGCTAGAATCTCCTTAGCCCAAACCCACTCTTGTCTACCGTAATGTATGCATCACTAATTCTAATTCATATCAGGAAAATAGACCTAAACAAACTAGAGTCATGTTACAATAAAATTGCAAAATTCGCTAACACCTCCGCTATTAGAAGTCATCACATCACTGTCTTGCCCTGAAGCAACTACAGTGGTTAGAACTCCCTCAGCTAATTAGCTATTGCCAATTAGTCCTCACCTTTAACATAATAAGGAACCCTCAGAAAACCCGAGCCCTAAACCAACTTCTAAACCAATATTCTGCAAATCGCCCTCTATGCTCATCCAACAAAACCCTGCTCTGCATAACCAAAGCCAATAACACTGCAGGGAAAAGTCTGTTCTCCCACACCATTGCTAGGGAGTGGAATAACCTCCCCCATAGTATCTCCTCTGCACCATCCATCTCACTTTTCAAGACATCACTAAAGTCACACCTCTTGCAATCATGGCTCTGTCCCTGTATCACATATATTCTTTTCTGCTCTCCTCCTAACTTGCCACACCTCATCTCCTCACTGCTTGCCTCAGCTATTCTGTACTACTCAAATACTCCCTATCAGGAACTACTATCCTACAAACTATTTCTGACACTATGACATATCTCCCAAATAGTAAAATAAATGTAGTGGACTCGACAAGAACCTCCAAAATAACAGAGTACAGATCCCCAGACTCGAGACACAGGATACCAATTGTAGTTAAATACAGGATACCAGTAGTATAGTAAAATAAGTAGAATTTATTCACAAAGTTGTACAAAAAATAAAGCCACCTCTTGGAGCTTTAATACAGGGTTGAGCGCTTTCATCTGACAAATCCCAGATTTCTTCAGAACCAGTGAGCTCCTAAAATGCATTCCATTTAAAACTTTTTTGGCGCCAAAAATTCCTTAAGGTGGATCAAATAAGTACATTTTTGACCATAATCATCAATTATATACATACATTTGTTTACTTAATACTATATGTTCTTAAATGTCTTTAAAACTGTGTAAAATAAATTACATATATAATACATACATAGTGTACTATACTATAAGTTAATTTATAAAATGTGGGGTAAGTTCTCCCTACATATTCACATTCCAAACACTAAACTAAAATAGATTTTGATATATACAAAATTATCAAGTGCATAACAGATACTTAACTGCTGTTGCTTAAACATTATAAAAACTGTTCGAATCAGGTGCACAAACAATACTTTGGTAAATGTTGTAATAATATAATAATACTGCACACCACTGTGAATACAATATGTGGAAATAATGTGAACAATGGGGTACCATTCTGTATTTGTAATTACTAATTCAATGCTAGAAAGGGTTTTAGACTGATGTAATCATTGATACCTGGTAGTGTAGTTGCATCCGTGCTTATTTGCCATTTACTTTCAACCCAGGCCAGATAGGTTTTCCAGTTACCACCTCTATCACCTATCTCAACCTGGTCTATAATAGCAAATGTGAAATTGTGGTCTATACCCTTTCCTAAAATGTGCTTACTTAATGCATTTTTTGAATCACCTTTTTTAATCCTGTACATATGCTCGTAAATGCGAGTCTTAAATTTTCTCTCTGTTTTGCCTATATAGAAGGCTGAGCATTTTGTACAGGTAGCAATATAAACAATACGTTGGGTATTGCAATTCCCATTTCTACATGTTACTGTGGTTTTAATGATGTTGTCTAACTTTATTTTAGGATTAATGTTGATATGTATACATTGTTTACAAGTTCCACATCTAGTCGTGCCCTTCCTTCTCATGTCATGTGGGCCCTTCTTTCCATATTCAATTATTCTTTTTAAATTGCTTCCTGTTTTAAATACAGTACATATATCAGTTTCTACTATGTGCCCTATAGAGCCAGTACTGGTGATTAACGCCCAATGTTTCTTTAAAATTTCTATAACTACACTAGTGTAAGGATTATATTTAATCACACACACTTTCATGTCTCTTTCGTTGTTGGTATTGTGCTGTAACGTTATACTTTTCCCCAATAATGGAGCATATTTAAGTTCCCATTGGGCCTTAACATATGATATTACATTCTCTAACATGGCCTTAGGGTATCCTCGATCCTGAAATAGTTTGAACACTACCTCTAACTCACTTGTCATGTTTTCCTTTGTAGATGACATTCTTGCAGCTCGTATACTCTGTCCCTTTACTACATTTTTAAAAATATGTGGGGGGTGACAACTACTGTAGTGGATATAGTCGTTAGAGAACGTAGGCTTTCTATATATCCTGGATGAAAAACCTGTCCCTGTGTTGCATAAACTATTTCTCTATGGCTCTATAGGGCACATAGTAGGAACTGATATATGTACTGTATTTAAAACAGGAAGCAATTTAAAAAGAATAATTGAATATGGAAAGAAGGGCCCACATGACATGAGAAGGAAGGGCACCACTAGATGTGGAACTTGTAAACAATGTATACATATCAACATTAATCCTAAAATAAAGTTAGACAACATCATTAAAACCACAGTAACATGTAGAAATGGGAATTGCAATACCCAACGTATTGTTTATATTGCTACCTGTACAAAATGCTCAGCCTTCTATATAGGCAAAACAGAGAGGAAATTTAAGACTCGCATTTACGAGCATATGTGCAGGATTAAAAAAGGTGATTCAAAAAATGCATTAAGTAAGCACATTTTAGAAAAGGGTATAGACCACAATTTCACATTTGCTATTATAGACCAGGTTGAGATAGGTGATAGAGGTGGTAACTGGAAAACCTATCTGGCCTGGGTTGAAAGTAAATGGCAAATATGCACGGATGCAACTACACTACCAGGTATCAATGATTACATCAGTCTAAAACCCTTTCTAGCATTGAATTAGTAATTACAAATACAGAATGATACCCCATTGTTCACATTATTTCCACATATTGTATTCACAGTGGTGTGCAGTATTATTATATTATTACAACATTTACCAAAGTATTGTTTGTGCACCTGATTCGAACAGTTTTTATAATGTTTAAGCAACAGCAGTTAAGTATCTGTTATGCACTTGATAATTTTGTATATATCAAAATCTATTTTAGTTTAGTGTTTGGAATGTGAATATGCAGGGAGAACTTACCTCACATTTTATAAATTAACTTATAGTATAGTACACTATGTATGTATTATATATATAATTTATTTTACACAGTTTTAAAGACATTTAAGAACATATAGTATTAAGTAAACAAATGTATGTATATAATTGATGATTATGGTCAAAAATGTACTTATTTGATCCACCTTAAGGAATTTTTGGCGCCAAAAAAGTTTTAAATGGAATGCATTTTAGGAGCTCACTGGTTCTGAAGAAATCTGGGATTTGTCAGATGAAAGCGCTCAACCCTGTATTAAAGCTCCAAGAGGTGGCTTTATTTTTTGTACAACTTCGTGAATAAATTCTACTTATTTTACTATACTACTGGTATCCTGTATTTAACTACAATTGGTATGCTGTGTCTCGAGTCTGGGGATCTGTACTCTGTTATTTTGGAGGTTCATATCTCCCAAATAGCATTATTTTCCAGATTACATTCCTTCATTTTTATGCTTTCTACTACCAATAGGGATTTCAAAGTTTTGCTATCTATATACCAAGCTTGCTCAAATCAAACTAAGCATGAAAAATCTCCTTGATTGTATATATGCCCCTGTACATAAATTTTCTGTTATTTGTGGATTATGTGTTTGTCATATAAAAACATGGAGCTCTGATTGTACATATGCCTCTGTACAGAAATTTTTTTGTCATTTATTGTATTTGTACTGTTATGTTATGGAGCTTTTCTCCCTGGGCCTCAGCTGTAAATGGACCTTGCTCCAGTCGGACTTTCCCAGTAAACAAATGTAAAATAAAATAAAATAAAAAAATGGCATAGGACACAAACCTGAGTAATTGTAAAAAGACAAATCTGGCAAACGTAAAATTTGTCTGCAAAAAAGTTTAAGAGATGAAGTGTGACAATTTCAGATGGACAGTGCTGTTCTTATCTGCTGATAAATTATCTGCTATTATGTCGGTATTATATATGTGAAACAAATCTCTGCTAGATGGTTGTCATACATAGTTTTGAACTCTGCTACTTCACATCAGCACTGTGAACAGTGCATCTTTGACTTCACTGATTCTTAGAATTAATGCATTTTAGTCTCTCTACTAATTTACTATAATGATGATGAGTATTCATATTGTTATGATATGATAGAGTGGGATAACATGGCCTGTAATGCTAAACAATAAACTTTTTTGAGGAAGCCATTATCATTTCTACATGTTGGACTTTTATAAAAAATAAGAATTCTTCATGTGACAATTACAGCTGATCAGCGCTGAATAATTTAATTCCATTTAACATGTTCTAGTTCAGTCAAATTTTAAAATTCCTAAATGGTGTGAATGATAACTTCTATAGCCATTTTACTTAAAAACAGTAATATATTTGGATATCTCAAAATGCTTTTATTATTAAAAAATTACCTGTTTAGAATAATTTACTAAGTTTGAATGCCTGTGGCTATGGTTGGGGTTACCAGTTTTCCTAGCTCAACCAATTGCCCTAGTCAACTGAAACTCCAACTCAGTTAGTGCACTTAACAATTCCTTACAAGATAAGTAACTTTTCCCTGTATAATTCAGTTATGATAAATGAATGCAGTCAAATGTGGACTTGCACACCAGTGATAATTATATAGCCATTTATTGTATATACAATAAACTGACTTTACATTTTCCTTGAATAATTTCTTGGGCTTGGCCTTTTGATTAGATATATAAACATGAACATAGATTTTAATCATACAAAAGCACCCATCACAATTAAAATGTTTCAAACAAAACTGTAAACAAATATGGATAGCTTTTAGGCTGACACACATAGCCTGTATTCATAAGACTTGTGCATGCTTTTACTCTCTTTCATTAATTTCCATTTTTTAAGATTGTCATTTAAGCAGCAGTTATAATACTAAATGAGCAATCAGACAAGTAATCAAAATCTTGTTTGAAAAATCCATCAAAATAGAAAGCAGCATATTAATTGATAGCTGGGGAGAGAAAATATGTATATATGTGTGTATGTATATATGTGTGTATATGTTTATGTATAGACACACGCACATGCACACGCACACACATGTGAATGGACACACACACACACACACACACACGCACACACACGCACACACACGCACACACACACACACACACGCACACACACACACACACACACACACACACACACACACACACACACACACACACACACACACACACACACACACACACACACACACTCAGATAAACAGATAGATAGTTCTTCTCATGTATCTGCTTATCAATTGATGTGCATTATAATTGTAGCATGGCACCATCCAAATTGCAACTGATTAGGTGGTTTGCTTTTATCATATTCTTTGGTGTCTTGGCAATTCATTATCTTCATAATCCCTGCTGATGGTTCTTTTCACTTTTATTCTTTCATTCATTCTACTTAGATCCAGATTGTTTATTTTCTTTTTTTTGACAAAACTTAACCTTATATCTTGACATAAGTCATACCTACGAATAGTACTAGCTATGTTCAAAGCCCAGGTTTTGTAGTCAAGATGTGACAAATTTGTATGTTCTTATGTATACTACATTTTGTTTACTTCATACCTTATTGATTATTGTAATGTGTGCATGGAAATGTACTGTTACTCATGAAGCTTTTCTCCCCAGGCTTCTGCTAAAAAAAGGACCTGTGTCCATTCAGACTTTCCCAGTAAACAAATGTTAAATAAATAAATCAATTAATTAAATAAATAAAAATAAAGTGCATTTACGTCCCTCCTGCATTGCACTTTATTTGCATATATCATGTTTTGTTTACTTTTATCTGTTCATGGTTTACAAATATTTTCCAACTGATGCTTACATATTTCAAGAAGACAGATAAAAAACAACCAAAACAATTTCAGGATAAGTGTTAACAGATGAGACAAAAGATTCACAAGGCAAAGGAAACTGATTATGTAATCATCTCTACTTATTACCTCTGATGCTATGGCAGTTAGGGGACAGAGCCTATGGAATTTATAATTGCTAGGCTAGGAAGACACTGTCTCAGCTACAGATGAGTATCTTACTCATCTTTTTCATAGCTAGAACATCTTATTAACTACAGTAGGAATTTTTATTCTCTTTTTTGAGGTGTTCCAAGACAGCATAGATGCTGCCTCTGCTACTGAAAGAAATTCCACAGAGAATAACAAATGCAAACATAACTGCATCCTGACATACACTTTGGATTATCACAGTATCAAAAATGTTATTAAAGAAAACTAGGCCATTGTTACAGAAAACCCGTTTCTGATTAACATCTTAGGTGAAGCCTTACAGGAAGGCAAGGAGCATTAAAAGTTTTGTTAAATTTAAAGCTAGACTATATGAGAAAAACACTAAAAGATGTGAAACTAATTGTACATTTTCTATATTCATACAGCAACGTGATAGTTTTTATTGCCCTTGGTGCAGCTTTAGCATTGTTGCCTCACAGCAAGAGGTTCTCCGGTTCGATTCTCGGCTGGGGTGCCTTCTGTGTGGAATCTGCATGTCCTCCCTGCATTCATGTGGGTTTCCTCTGGGTGCTCCTGTTTTCTCCCACATCACAAAGACATGCATCTGGAGCATTTCTCCCCAGGCCTCCGCTGAAATTTGGCTTTGTTCCAAGCCGGACTTTCCCAGTTAACAAATGTTAAAAAAAAAAAAAAAAAAAAAAAATCATTAAGACCAATGCAGACCCCCTGTAATTACCAAAGTAATTTACAGGGCACAGTGCAATGAATATGATGCATTTTATGTGGACAAGACTGTAAAAATAATGCACTAGCCAAAGACCTTGCTCTTCATAAAAGAGACACAGGTTTTAAGTTCCTAATACTGGTTTGCATAGACATGGGTGATCTTGAAGGAGATATCCTGAATATGCTGGAGAAACATGAACGCATGTGGAAATTAAAGCTAAACTCTTTTAGGAAGCCTGGACTATACTACTGTACAATTAAAAGTGTACTGGAACTTATAAAATTGCTGCATTGTTTACATAACTAATTTTATTTTATTCTTCCAGTTAGTTTTAAATGCCATGTTAAATAATTTTATTGAAGTGTACATTTTGTTTCTGTCATACTTTTTTCTTTTTCTTATTCTTTTTTCCACTTTATTCAAAATGATGTGCAATAACAACACTAGCTAATTATACAATATTATTTTTGTAGATAGTTTTTGGGATTCTTGTACACAGACCTGAAGAAGTCTAGAAGAACGAAAGCGATCTTTCCTAACAATAGGTTATGGAACTAGAATATGATTTGTACAATTGTTTTTTTTGCATGCAAAATGTATATGCTTATATTTATATATTTTTTTAGATTGTCAAATGGTCTAAGTTTCTATATTTCCAGCCATGTAGTATATTGTCTTGGATAAAATCACAGACTTAATAATCTGGTTAAATAAGAGGTACCACATCATTATTAATTTTATTTAAAGTACATAAAGGATATATTATTATGATAGCTACTAAGTATGGCAGGACCAGCTTGAGTGTCACACTGGTGGGGGAGGGGATGTGAATTTAACATGTATACCAATACACTGTGTTTTACAGCACAATAAACCACTCCCTCGTCCAATAAAAAGTATATATATAGTTATAAAGCTTGTGAGGAAACTAATATTCTGTTATTTTTGTTTTACTTGGATCATTTGTCTGTGTACTTAATAAAGGATTTTCAACTGGAAACAGACTGTCTACCCCATTTGGAATACTTTTGAATACTTAGTAATGCTGTATAATATTTCAAATTAAATATTTTTTTATTTTTTTTACTTAGGACGAGTTTAAGTTTACTACTTTTACTACTATTATCTGATCAGATTAATATACAGTGATTAATTAGATATATATAGATTGAAGATCTTCCACAGAGGGAAGTTTCTTACACTGTTTTGTGTTTTGACCTACTATACTTGGTTTAGTGTGTTGTTTGAGACTTTGGGGATACCACAGAGATTACTTGTTTTATGATATGTATATCCAAAGCAAACAGAAGGGAGATGGAGTTAGATGAAGCTTCTATTTTTATTTTTGCTATGGACCGTCTCCTCCAGACTGAATCTAGTGTAATACTGGGGCTGGGCACAGAATCTTTTTACCATCATCAACAATCAATATGGTATAACTGCCATTGGTAATATACTGGATGAAAAAGTTGGCTTTGATATTAATGAAAATACACGACTATGCACTTTATTAAAGTTGGTGCTTGAGAATAATATATTTTTATGCCAAGGCAAGCACTACCAACAATGACAGGGCATTGCAATGGGCACGCCTTGTGCCGATTCATATGCCAATCTTGTCTTGGCATATTGGGAGGATTTAATGATTTTCAATACAAATCATGAATGGAAAATGAAGTTGGGGTCCTGTAGCAGGTTTGTGGATGATGTGCGTTTCTTGTGGAAAGGCACCTCTGCTGACCTAGACTCATTCATTCTTTATTTAGAATCCACAACTGATTTTTTTAGGTTTTCTGTGAACTACTCATGTACTGACATCGACTGTTTAGATGTTCACATTAAGGAGAATGAAAATGGGGATACAGAGACGTCCAAGCACAGGAAACCTTGTTAGAGGAATACTGCGCTAAGATTTGACAGTATGCACCCTAGACACAGCTTTAATAACATTATTAAGGGACAGGTATATAGAATTCCAAGGCTATGCACAGAGGAAAATAAGTTTCACCATGAAGTGAAAGTTCTTGAGAGTAACTTGAGAGACAGAGGCTATAACAGCAATGTTCTAAGCAGAGAGATAGCTCACAGCAAGCATAGCAGGACTACTACTGCCAGGCCATGGTTTCATAATAATAGGGGACCTGGGCTAGTGAGAGCAAGTAAGAAGAGGAATGCAGCTGCTGTACATATGTATCTCACCTACAGCAATGATATAGGGGGCATCTGTCAGATCATTAGACACAACTGGAGAATTTTGATGACAGATGAAAAGATTGCCTAGATTGTAGGTAGACAACCGAAGTTTCCATTCAAAAGAAAGAGGAATTTGAAAGATATACCTTGTCATGAATCACATTTGTGTGATAATAAGGGGCTCACAATAGTAAAAAAGGGTATGTATGCATATCATATTTGTTCATCCCAAGACAGGCAAGACTTATGTTTTGAATACGTATCCTGATTGCAATACAAATAATGTTTTATATATATATATATATATATATATATATATATATATATATATATATATATATAGAGCTGTGTGTCAACAATGTACTGCCCATTATGTAGGAAAAACGAATTGCAGGCTAAAAGATAGAATTTTCAAACATGTGCCTGACGTTAAATTGAGTAATAGACATAATGCATTATACAATCACATTGTTTTGAATGAGGGACACACATTTTTATTCATGGTATTGCAAGTAGTGAAAAAGAATGTTATAATGGGAGGTTTAAGGAATGAAACTGAGTGCATGGAAATGCAGGGGATTATTAGAATGGGAGCTGATAAAGCCCCAGGACTAAATGGGGTTGTTCCTTTAAGGCCAGGCCTAAGAAAAGGATGGTTCAGTATTGAATTTGATTGGTTGACTGCTGTATAAAATGGAAGTGTGATTTTACCTGTGTACTATCTGATGAAGGGTTACACCCAAAAGCGCTCATAGTGCACTTTTATTTTGTGTTCTGTTTTAATAAATATGTTTTCACAACGTGGCCTGGTGGTTTCTGCCTGATTTTACTCTTGTTTTCTTCTGGGACGTGCTTGCCAGAAACTTTGGTGAAAGATACCCATCTGTTGTTCTTTTTGTATTTAACTGTAAGTTCCAGAAGTACTGTTGTTTTTTTTTTTGCAAATAAGTTTTTTTAGCAAGGTTATGAAGTTGTTTGTATTGGATAAGGTTGGAGGGATTATCAGAGTTGAGCCAATGCTTCCAGGCTTTGTCCCTAGCTTTCATGATTTCTTTGATAGATTTAGATAGCCAAGAAGCATGGTTGGATTTAATTCTAATGGATCTAGTAGGTGCTAAACTATGGAGAATGCTCTGCCTCTTTCAAGACTGCAAAAGTAGCAGGGTAATAAAGGACAGTCACAAGAAAATAGTGAACATATTACACCAGGTATCTGGTGCAGCTAATACTGTTACTAAAATTCAGGGTTAAAACCTACTATAGGACAGTGTTAAGTCTCTTATCACAACTCAACAAGCTTCCACTAATCAGCAGTACAATCCAGAGCACATAAGTTTACAATCAGTGGCTAAACTGATAGTAGCAACTTAAGAGTGAATAAACATTTTCTAAGGTATAGACATCACACCAGTCATTTTGAGCAGCTATACAACCAATACTCAAATAACAGTACACAGATTGCGTTGTTAAATCAAAATCACAAAAATATGATAACAGAGAGATCCGTTGGTCCCAAAATCAAAGAGCGCACATCACCGGTGGTCAGTGGGTCAGAATGAGTGGAAAAGAGGAAAGAAAATGGCGCAGAAGACCCAGGTACTTTTTAAACCTCACAAGTAATGATGGGAGGAGGATGGGCAGGTATCATGTCAGGTTTTGCCAGGTAAGAGAGCCGCAAAAACACAGCAACACCTGATTCAAAGCTCTCAGGATATTAAGATTAAAAAAGTGAGTAATGTCCTTTACACACATTCTATGGAATGTAATAATTATAAAAGATTTCTATCCTTTGTGATCATAACATTGAATACAATGACAAAGGGGGTGATTTTGAATGTTTGTTGGAAGCAAAAGAAACTTATTGGCAGTTGAAGTTAAACACTATGACAAAACCAGGGATAAACGACCTTTGTTCCCTTTCAAGTATTCTAAAGTTAAAAACAGGAAGTATTATCTGAGGGGTCATTTTAGTTAATTTCTTATTAATAGTCTAAAAACTTATATTTATTTATTTTTATATGTGTGTTTTAATAATGCAAATTAAATATTTGTAAATACTTATGGAGTTAAAAGTACAATAAAATGCTGGTATAGGCACTCCACGATAACACACGGCTCGAACAGGAAATATTTTATTGTAAATCCAACAGTACACAATTCCAAACGTTTGTGTAATAAATAAGTTTAAAATCAGTTAAGCACTTTCATCTGTGCAAAATACAGACTTCATCAGAACTAAAATTCAATTTTTAAAATCACCATTTAAATAACCTCTTTGGCGCCAAAACTGCATAAAAGAACATTTAAAATTTAAAGAAACATTGCCTACATAATCAATAATAATTTCCCTACTATAAGATGTCAACGATAATCTGGTGAATAAATGATATCATATATTTGATAAAAATGTTTGATAAAAATATTTGTCAACAATAAATATGCATTAGAAATAATAAACACATAAATGTACAATAAAAATGCACTATAACAATATATAAAAACCTATATATACTATATCATAATAAGAAATGGCTTAATACTAATATGTTCATTTATACCAGGAGATCTTGTAGCATCAGTTATAATTTTGCCATTTACTTTCTTTACTAGCCAATAACACTTTCCAGTTTCCTCCATATGGTGAAACATCAACCTGATCTATTATTGCAAACTCGAACTGATGTGTATCTCCTTTAACAGACAAATGTCTGTATAGTGCATTATTTTTATCCTTCACTTTTATTCTATAAATATGTTCATACATAACTTTTTTGACGTTTTTTTCAAGCAACTTTTTAATATTGGGTCCGGTCTTAAATACAAATCTAGGTTGATTTCCCAAAATAGAAGCTGTGTCATCATTCACCATAATTAAATTCCAATGCTGCTTGACAATGTTCCTAATTTGATACACATAAGGTGAATACATCAAGACACATACTCGATTAGTGTAGCTATTGGATAAGGACAGATCTTTTTTGCCATTATTAGATTTCTTACCTAATAAGGGGGTTTATTTATTGCCCCACTCCTGTCTAACATAATTTAATGTGTCAGTTAATAATTTAGAGGGATAGCCTCTAGTACTAAACATAGCCAACAATAATTCAAATTCTTTGTCCAAAATTTCTCTAGTTGAAGACATTCGAGCAGCCCTGATGCACTGTCCTTTAAAAACATTTTTAAAAACATACTGTGGATGGTTACTATTGAATTCAATATAATCATTAGAAAATGTCTCTTTCCTGTATATTTGTGAGACAAAACCTTTCTCAGAATGACTAATAAATGTGTCCAAATATGCAATACCACTGTCACTGATATTATAAGTAAATTTAAAAAATTCAGTGGTACTGTTAATATATTCTATAAATAATTGTATGCCTTCCTTTGGGCCATTCCATAAAAGAAACAAATCATCTAAATATCTGGTATAATAGACTATATTGATATAGTAGTCACTTGTGAATAAAAATTCTGTCTCCCATTCCAACATGATGAGATTTGCAAAAATGGGAGCACAAGAAGCTCCCATGGCAACACCTCTTTTCTGCCTGAAGAATTCACCTTCAAATTGTATATAATTGTGATCTATCACCAATCCCATCATGTCTGTAACTGAACATATCCGGTCCCAATCCATATCAGAAAATTTCCATAAACTGTTACTGAAATAATGAAACTGTTGGATTTACAATAAAATATTTCCTGTTTGAGCCGTGTGTTATCGAGGAGTGCCTATACCAGCATTTTGTTCTACTTTTTTTTCCAGTGTTGCCTGCTTGTTGTACTTATGGAGTTAGTGATGTATTTATACTTGTTTTTAATAATAAGCTAAGTAGACGGGAAGTCAGTCAGTTTATGTGATTTCATTGATTATTTATGTTTTAAGGCTGCTATTTAATTTCTGATCTACTGTTTTTAGTTAATTAGATAAGTTGATTGAAGGTATTATAAATTGTTAGGAATGTGCAATGGAAGTTACTCTGATGATGCCCGGATTATGTAAGAGGCAAAAGCGCTAAGTTTCCATAAATAAAGCGGTCAACTTATTGGTTGTTCATGAATTATTAGTGTTTTTTTATTTTTATTCCATGTATTCAGTTGTATAACCTACTGTTTTTTATTGAGTTTGGTGTGTGGATTACTAGTTTTACATCATGTCCATGAGTATATGTACATACTTCTTAAATATGGAAGGTATGTTGACTGATTTAACTGTTCTATTACAACAACTCTCTACACATGTTGCTAACTTGTCTGATACAGACAATTTTGCCAGTCCCTGTATTTTGATGCAAATGGACATTTTAGAACTTCAAACTAATTGTTCCAGGAATTCCAACAATGGTGATGGTTCTCACAGATTTGGAGACACCAACGACAGGTGGACGTTGGACATCTCCCATTGGTTGCATTCAATGGAACTTAATTTTACTTTGCTGACTGAAGGTCCCAGAGACCATGGAACAGTGCAACTATAGCGGCTGACTTTTGAACACCTTACAAAAAATATAGGCTTCCTCAACTTGACATCATGTTTCTTTCTACTTATGTCCATTGGACTGAAACAGGTTCCAAAGGGCTTACGGATACTATAATACTCTGTTGGCACTGAACCTGGCTCCATTATGCATGGTGAACTTACAGAGTTGTTTAATCGTACCGGATCAGAGTTAATTAGAATCCTGATCCATGACAGCAACAGTTAGTTAACTGAACTTAAAAATTATATTAGTGAATTGAATGTCAGTATTGTCACTGAATTAATGTTTGGTGTTAATTCAGTGAAGTCGCATGAGATATTCACTGACTTAGAAGGTTTTGTTAAACAAAATCTGGAAAACAAGCAAAGGAAGCTACATAGAGATGCTGTAGAGTATGCAGAAAATGGGTTTATCTGACATCTAAGGGTTCCTGTCATTCAACAGACAAGGAGGAGCCTGTTCCTTTACTTAATGACTTTAACTCATGTGAAATATGCAACCAAGCGACGGATATGTTGGAGTTTGATAATAATGATTTTTACAAATTCCTCCCTTTGAGGAGCTCAGGGAGATTATTGCATCAGGATGAATGAGCGCAGGGTTATCAGGGTGGAATGAGGTCTTCCGTACTGATAGTCTAGAGCACTGTTTTACAGCAAAGAAATAAAAGTATGTCAACTATTTCTGCTAGAAAACATTTTCAATATATTGTTCCATGATAACATTAGCTGTAAAGCGTGTTTATAACCTCCTTTTAGCCTGCAGACTACATAATGCTTCCAAGACAAACAGTCGATTTTCCTTCAGTGTAGAGCCATACAAATTAAAATTTTACATGTGGGACATGCAATGAAGCAGAATGGCTTTAGCAAAGTATCCCGGTCTGCATTTAATGAATCAGTGACATTTTATGCTGCTGAGCAGCTCTCACTGTAACTGCATACCTCCTGTTTTACTTTGCACCTCCCCTGTGTGATCTTTCTCACAGTCTGGGTCATGTTCAGCCTGTTGCTCTGATACCATAAGCACTTTGACATACTCGTCTACCATCTCAGTTTATTTCAGCTGCCATGTCCACAGAGATACTGTCTACTTCCATTACTTCCAAAGGAAAGCTTTTCTCAGCAACATCACTTCAGGACATTGTAGTATCATCTGAAGACTCCTTCCCAATCAGCAATTTGACCAATACTGCATTTTGCATGTTGCCATCCTCCAAAGACATCACATCAAATTATTTTGCATTTTTGATATGGAAGGTGTTATTTTGGACACATCAGCACTAACAGCTGTCCTAACAGGACTTGCATCATCACAACCCCCCCCCCCCCTCCCTCCCATCATCTTGGTATGTTGCTAGTCTTTTTTCCAACTCAAAAACTGGAGGTAAACTTTTGCTTTTACTATAAAACTTAATTATCTGCAAACTAAATCCAGCATAAAGAAAAAGTAATACACGGATAATGGTAAAAAAGCCCCAGAAAATACAACTACAGAAGTTGTACAAATAGCATTTTGAGCCAGTCCAAAAAGAACTACTTGAAATTCTTCTTCTCACCCTTCATGTCATAACCAAATATACCTCAACATCGTCCCATTGTTTATTCTATAAAACATGCAAACATTGATCATTCCCCATATACCACAAGCAACTAACCTGGGGCATAAGTATAAATTCAAAATAGCATTACAGGATTATAACCAAAAATATATACCAAATATACGCTAAGAAGGACCGTAGCTCACTGCAAATGCTTACTTTCAAAAATCACTTTTAATAGAAAACAAATAAAAATGAACCCCTGAGGGTTAAAACTATTTTACACACATGTTAAGCACTTTCATCTGCTAACTGCAGACTTATCAGAACAATGAAATGTGTGTTTCTCCCCCCTATATAATACATTTTCAAAAAAATTAAGATCCAGTGGGAATGCTCAATCAATTGACCTTCTCATGAATAAAATATAATCTTATGAATATTCATTAATTCTGCTCATTCAGCCTACACAGTTTTAAATTATACGTCATTACCATACAGTTTCTAAATATACCTATAAAACAATCAGATGTGCATATGTATATCACATTTTGGTTTAAATACACATTTATACATTTTTAAATAATTTGTGCTATGTTAAAAATATATGCACTTCTTTAGAATGCAATATTGCACTTTTATTACATAGTATAAGAACACATTTGTAAAAAAATGTATATAACATATTAATATTCATTTATGCTATATTAAAAAATATATATACATCTTTGACACTCAGTTTTGCACTTTAGTTATTTGGACATTATAACCTGACATGTTGCCTCCTTTCACGTTGCACCAGCTTTCATTTTTTATTTTTTTCTATTCACTTGTTTCTGACTTTATTCTGTGCATACATATACCCTACTGCAAAATGTCATTCATATCCTTACGTACATATACCCTACTGCAACATGTCATTCATATCCTTACATACATATACCCTATTGCAACATGTCATTCATATCCTTACGTACATATACCCTACTGCAACATGTCATTCATATCCTTACGTACATTTACCCTACTGCAACATGTCATTCATATCCTTACGTACATATACCCTACTGCAACAGGTCATTCATATCCTTACATATATATATACCCTACTGCAACATGTCATTCATATCCATACGTACATATACCCTATTGCAACATGTCATTCATATCCTTACGTACATATACCCTATTGCAACATGTCATTCATATCCTTACGTACATATACCCTATTGCAACATGTCATTCATATCCTTACGTACATATACCCTACTGCAAAATGTCATTCATATCCTTATGTACATATACCCTACTGCAACATGTCATTCATATCCTTACGTACATATACCCTACTGCAACATGTCATTCATATCCTTACGTACATTTACCCTACTGCAACATGTCATTCATATCCTTACGTACATATACCCTACTGCAACATGTCATTCATATCCTTACGTAAATATACCTTACTGCAACATGTCATTCATATCCTTACGTACATATACCCTACTGCAACATGTCATTCATATCCTTACGTACATATACCCTACTGCAACATGTCATTCATATCCTTACGTACATATACCCTACTGCAACATGTCATTCATATCCTTACGTACATATACCCTACTGCAACATGTCATTTATATCCTTACGTACATATACCCTACTGCAACATGTCATTCATATCCTTACGTACATATACCCTACTGCAACATGTCATTCATATCCTTACGTACATATACCCTACTGCAACATGTCATTCATATCCTTGCGTACAGTGGGTATATGGTCGTTCAACTCAGGTTCTTTGGTTGCATTTAGCTTGAGTTGTCATTTGACCTCTTTTTCTGCTAATTTGACCTTAACATTTTCTCCCCTTAAGTCTACCTTTACCTGTTCTAAAATCCCAAATTTAAACACGTGGCTTGCATCATATTTAAGTATGTGTCTACACAAAGCATTGTTTTTATCATTTTTCCTTATGCAGTAGGTGTGATCATATATCCTGTTCCTCACAGGAATATAGGTGACGATGTACTGAAATGTGACAGCATGATGTATTGATGCTTAATCTTAGGCCAAATCCTGTAATTCTTTTACATTATAGGAAGATATGATGCATGATTTTTGATACTTCACAGCTTAGAAGAGTCATAAATGGTCAGTAATGTATTTTTTAATTGAACCCTTCACAGGATGCTTTTTTAATAATAAGTATTGACTCCCTTAATGATTACTACAAAACAGCATTGTTTGACAAAAAGCCTCTTATAAATGCAAAGGCTTTGGGTGCCTTCTGGGTTAAACAAAACATATGGAATCATAATAGATGAATATAATTATTTTCAAAAAACTTGTAAAGATAAAAGAGCAAGCCTTCATTCCTTAATATAGCTTGCTTTTTGTGTTTTTTGATGATGCTCCAGTTATGTAAGGGGCGAAAATGCTAAGTCTCCATAAATAAAGTGGTCACCTTATTGATTGCTCATGGATTATTGGTGATTTTTAATTTTTATTCCATGTATTCAAATTTAAGGCTTATGCCTGCTCAAATCTCTCTCTCTCTCTCTCTCTCTTTTCGTGTGGAAAGGGATATTGTCACAAGGACACCTTGGGGTAGGACCTGAGAGCATTAATTTTCAAGGTGTTGAGGTTAAGAAATTACTCTGAAGAAAAATATATAAAGATAAGAAGAAACTACTAAATGCATGATAAATTCTAAATTTACCGAATGTATTTAGTGCAGTTCACTCTTCAGGATATCATGTAGCACCTGTAACCTGTTAAGTTATTTTTGAATTATTTTTACATTCAAAAATACACGATTTATTAAATAGTCCTCAAGTTATTTTTAAGCAAATGTTCTTCTCTGCTGCTAATCTTAAAATTTTGTATGTAAAGGCAGGGAGAGTACAGGGGTCTACTATATTACTGTGTATGAGGTAGAATTGTATCTGTTTTATTAGGTCATTTATGCTTAATTGTGTAATTAATGAGTGTCATCAAACATTTAACAGGACTCTCTTATATGATAAATATCCTTGATTAAATGTAACATTAAACATAATAGATATAGCAAGATTTAAAACAACATCCAATATACTTTAATGTAGGGTACCCTTGTGCTATTCCTAAGTTTATATCATCAATCTGGGGTTTTAAAAGTGGAAATGAACACAAAGCTCAAGATTTGCTTATGGGCAAACCTATTAAAAAGTCATTATTTTTTAAGAAACCAATTTGACAACATGTTATGAGACAACATATTTGTGTTCATATTGTAGCAAAGCCAAAAATGTAAATTTAGCTATAGAATAATTTAATAGATGTTTTAACAAACTCTTACTTGGAAATTCATTGAAAGAAGCCTAATTCAGTAAAGTTGTGATCCTCTGTCTATATAATACCTTGGGGACTGCAGATCCATTAATTCAAGCAAACAGTAGAGACATCCTGAACTCTTCCTCAGAATGGTCTTGGGAAACATTAAAGACTGAAGCCAATACTAATTGCATGAACATTAACTATACCCTGACTTTGGAATAGGGTCCATGCCTGTTAAGTTATTAAAACCCCTAAATGTTTGGAGGCATTTATAAAAACATACCACAGAAATAACTGAAACTGTAGCTGTGATGCACTTTTTAATGTAAGAAACAATGTACATTCAATATTCTGTAAGCTGGTAATGGGAATACCCTCAACATTCAGTCACTGCCAATAGAATATTCATTAAAATACTATTTATCTGCAGTCACATAGAAGACTCATTGCTGTCCAAATCCAAATAAATACAGTTGAAAGATAACCTTCACATAATTATGGTGCTAAGCCTTTGATAACTGTTCTGCCACTAGTTAATTCAGTCTCTAAGCAGCTTGGCATTAAAACATTCATCTCTTTCCAAACATCCACAACAATTATTGTATCTGAAAAGAACATCCATGACCAGATGACAGAATATGGTTTAAAGTGCAAAAGAAGAAAGTACATAAATAAATATACAATATACAAAACACAAAAGAAAGCATTAGTCAAATTTATATTCAAACAAAACTGAAAATATCTTAAAATCATGTGCCTCAGAGGAACATATCTATATGTTTCAATTTGTTTGTACAATGTATGTGTTTCACTACAGCACATATGCACTTTCATATATAATTTTGTATATATCTCACTAGATGTGTTTATATGGTGTATCATGCTCAGAAATTGCAATATATGAATTTTCCATGATTATTTATTTTACACTTGACATTCTGTGACTCATTATGGGAAGAAACTGTTTACATAATGCATGTTTTCCACTACATGGAATATGTTTCTCAGTATAGTGACTAAACAACTCAAAGAGCATTACATACAATATGCAATATGTATCGAAATACCAGTTTTAATACTTTGCTTATAATGCATTTCCAGAAATCTGTATGTTTCTCTCGGTAGTGTATGGGATTCCATATATTATGCAGTAAGCTTATTTTGAACTGTATGCATTTCACTGAGTGGAATTTACATTTCATTGTGGCATGTCTGAATAATTGTCAATGACATTTTCTTCAGCATACTATATGTCGCTCTAAGTAGTATGTGTGGATTTTTCTGACCCTCACACATAATGCATTTTTTAAATGTCCCCAAACATTTAGGGGTTTCAATGTAAGCACTCCTTGATATATCATATGTGCCCTGGTTAGCAATGCTTGATGTCTGATACATTGTGCAGTTCAGCAGACATTGCATGCTGCTTTGTCAGAGGTTTCTACTCCAATAAATATTACATATTTCATGTCATTTTACTACATATGATTCCAAAATATTGCCCCCATACCACATCTGGGTTGTAGTATTTGAATCGACTTCAGACTTCTTATCAATCTTCTGGCTCTCCTCTCAGGGCATTAGTTACCCTGATTCTTCTCAACAGCACACACAATATTCTGCCATTTGTATCTCTTCTGCCTATTTTCATTGCATATATACCACCAAGCCCTGCCTTATAATGTTTCCCGATAATCATATTGGAGGTCCATTTTTTTATTTCTCTCCCTGTTTATTTTCTCCTTGATTTACCCATGCCATTTTCTTTATCGATGTACTTGTTTTTTTTTGTATCTCTCTTGTTTTCATTGAGTTCCTTTTTTCTGTACTCAGTATTTGAGATCATCTGGAATCTGCATTTCTCTGTACTTGGTTATCTTATTTCATATCTCATTATCAAGCTGGAGTGGGTTTAGCTTTTTTCAGTACTACAATCATAATTCCCGTTTACTTTATACAATTTTTGACAGGATTAGAATTGAAACCTCCCACAGTTTAGGCCCTGGTTCTTCTGCTAAATTAATTTTAAAACTGAAGATATCTACCCAGTTAATTCTTAAAATAGATAAATCAATCCATTCTTTTCTGACAGTTCAATAGAATATTAAACAGTTGGTTACAATAGGCACCTTTCCTTGTTTTCTCCAATTTAGTCATATGCTTCTGCAGCATTGCATCACTTCAGAATAACGCACCTCCCCACCTGACTCAGACTGACATGCATTATAAGCTATCACACTAACTCAAAACAACAATAAGTGTATTAGCAAACATCTAAAAATACATACTTTAAATTAAAAAACTGTTTTCAAAGGAATGCTGCTTGACTGATACACCTATGCTTATTGAATATTTGGGACCTGTAATAATGGAAAAGAAAATCTTTTAAACATTATTTTTTCTCACAGGGATTTGAATATGTCACTAATAATGTGTTGCATTTGTTTAGCCTAAAAAGCCTGCTGCAGTCAGGCAATGCAGAACAACAACAACAACAAAAAAAACATAGAAATAACACTGAATACTTGTAAAGTGTCAGACTATACATTCAGAAAATATTAGTGTTGCTGTATGAAATTATGACATTGTATAGAAAGGGTAAAGTCTCTGATATCCCATTTGAACCACAAAAGCTGTACATAAATAAGTCAGATGCACTATAACCCATTCAGAGTGCTGAAAGGAGATTAATCAACATCCTGATCTGGTACCACAAGAATGTGAAATTATAGGAAAAAGCCGAGGGCTAATCATATTACCATTAAGAGTCTGACTGCCAAATTTGTAATGCTTCTCTTTTGTAATGAAAAATGTGTTTTCCTTAGGGCTGCAAATAAGTATGATCACAAGAAGTGATTAAAGGCATTTCATACATATAAACTGATATAAAATAAAGATAAATGCATCTATCTGGCATGAACTAATATTCTCAAAATAACTGCATCCACTTGGCCTGAGTGAATATCCCCCAAAATCCTTCTTGCACAATCCCGAGGATGTCAGTGAGGAGCAAACCCATCTTGTGTAGCTGAATCCATCAACTTAACATATTTTGTGGTCTGCAAGACCAAAGAGGCAAAAGTCATTCACAATCTGTGTTTATGATAATGCTTGATGTTGTTAAATAAGGAGACCAAAACATTGTGAAAAGATGATCTCCCTTTTCCACATCACAATTATTTACTCAATTTTTCAGTCAGTGTGTATGAAGAAAGCTAAGGAGGTTAGAGTGTCACAAAGAGTTAGTCAGAATTTACAACTAATTTACCAGGTAAAGCTCTTCATAATCCATTTAAAAGGCCCATAATTGTTTCCATTCACTATTAATTATATAAACTGCAAAATCCCCTGCCAAAGTAGATTGGGTATAATCCTCGCAATATAACAAACCCAAAATATTTATTTTAATTTAGAGTCTTTAAAATAACAAATCTGAACATTTTCTTCACCTCCATACATCAATAAAATTAAAAGTAATACATGTAGATCAGAAAATCACTTTGTATAAATTTACCTCAAAAGTACAGCATATATTAAAAAGCATATGTTAGCATGTGTCAGATGATATGCTTCTTCATTTTATAATGCTAACTAATTTATTTCCTTATCTAACCATCTGGCATACTTCTGATCTACACACAGGAGTCTTAAAATATCTGATGTAAAAATCATAAGGGTTTTTAAAAATCCTTGTAGAGCCATGTCCAAATCAACATAATTGCTGTTTCCTGGCAATCACCATGAACATTTTAAGTTGTACTGAAACTGCAGAATATCTAGCTACATTAATGTATTTTACTATTTCAAGGCATTTAAAATGGAACAATAAGCAGCAGAAATACTAGAAGAGTTTCTGTGTATATTTTCTGTGTAAATCCATAAAAATTTAAATTTAACACACTGACCTAATTACCAAGACTTGGAAACAAAATGTTACTTTAAATATCACATTGGCAGCAGTCTATGAGCTATAAAATAAATAATATTGTCAATAAACAGGAAGAAATGCAGGTAAATAAAATCAGTTCTTAATGGATTAAGTAGAAATTATTAGTATAATATATATATTTAGGTTAAACAATATTTTTTTTATTTAGTTAAAGAAAATATTGGAAAGCACTTATTCTGGAAAATAAATACAATATTCAAATAATGCTTTCAGGTTAATTATATCAAAAAAGTGCCACATGCAGAAAGTCAAGCAATAAGAAATATTACACATCAGCATCGCAATAAGCAGCATGTTTGGTTTTGCTACCTGAATATCAGAAAACTAGTTTCTCTTACCAATACTGATACTGCCTTACAACATAAGGGGAATCCAGCATTCCTAAATGTGTAATTATGAGACATAGGTGGTTCACACTGCCTATCTTGACCTCGCCAAGGCTTTTGACACCATCCCCCATTCTGGAATTATAGCTAAACTCACTAAACTAGGTATAAATCCCTACGTCACAAGATGGGTTGCCAACTGGCTCACTGACAGAACCCACACTGTAAAAGTTGCAGACTCCAAATTTTACCTCAAAGCAGTGAAAAGTGGAATACCACAGGGTTCCGTCCTGGGACCTCTCCTGTTTGGTATCTACTTCTCTGAAGTACAGGCTGACACAGAGGGCCTCTGGTTAATGAAGTTCGCAGATGACTGCAAACTAGGAGCCATAGTCAAGTCCTCAAATGATGTGGACATCCTACAGAAGGGCCTCGCTGAGACAGATGCCTTGTGTCAGAGCCATGGCCTCAATCTAAATGCCAAAAAGTGCATTGTCATCCCCTTTGGTAAAAACTCTGTACCCATGAACTACCACATAGGGAGCAATCTACTTAACACCGAATGCGTGATAAGAGACCTTGGGACCCAGGTGGACAGTAGTCTCTCCTTTGATAGTCACATCACCATAGTAGTCAGGAAGTCCTTCTACATGGCACATCTCATTATGAAAGGGTTCTCATCCAGGAAAAAAGAGGTCATTGTTCCCCTCTACTCGTCACTCATTAGACCCATTATAGAGTACAACACCCCTTTTGGAATGTACCTCACAAGACATCTGCAGCAGCTGGAAAGGCCACAGAAGTACCTCACAAAGAGGATTACTGGCCTCAGACAATTGCCCTACACTGACCACCTCAAAAAACTCCAGCTTTACTCTGTAGCATATTGCCTACTCCGAGGTGATCTCTGCCTAACATATAAAGCTATGTCAAACCCAGACTTGTTGGACATGCTACACCTAAAGAAATCCCAATCCCTCTGAGCTACATGCTCTAGGGGCCTAAACCTTGTCACCACAATAAACAGGACATGTTGGAGGGATAGATTCCTGTCCCAGAAACTTGCTATACTCTGGAACAAGCTACCCATCTATGTCAAGCAAAGTTCTTCATTAGCAGTCTTCAAGAAAAATCTTAATGAGTGGGTGGGAAATAGGAAATACACCCCGGGGATCACTTCTGTGTCTCTGCTGGACAGTGGCACAGGAAAATAACTTTTTTGGGTGGCATAAGCTATGGAACCTTGCTGGCTAGGTTTACGTAGGCCCTTGGGCCGATAGCCTAGTACCTACCTATGAACCTATGAACCTATTCAACTGAAGTCCCACTTGACTGAGTTTTGGTAACTCACATAGATGTAAAAGATCCTGCAACACTTATTGAAAATTGTAGGTGTTCTTTATTTATAAAACATTTATTTTTACTTCCAGAGGAAAGCTTTTCTCAGCAACATTACTTCAGGATATTGTGGTATCATCTGAAGACTCCTCCCCAATCAACAATTTGACCAATACTGCATTTTGCAAGTTGCTAGCTTGCAAAGACATCACATCAATTTATTTTGCATTTTACTTTTACTAAAAAACTTAATTATCACTGCAAAATGGCATTGTTTAAGAAGAATACTATTATAAATGCAAGGATTTAGGGTGTCTTCTGGGTTGAACATAAAATATTGAATCATAATAGATGAATACCATTATTTTCCACAAACTTGTAAACATAAAAGAATAAGCTTTCATTCCTTAATAGCTCTTGTTTTTTGTATTTGTACCAACAGTGATTCTTTGATTCTGGACTTTTTTACCTTTTGTCTCTGCAGATGCGCAACTATAGAGTTACTATATATGAGTATGTGGGACTTAACTCATTAAAAAAAGTTAATTTCATGCAATGCCTTTTATAGATTTATTAGCTGTTAAAAATGTAATTTCCATTTTCATAATATTAGATCCAGGAATTACACTTATGATTTTTCATGTACAATTTCCAGTCATCAGTGCGATCCCATTGTAATCTTTAATTCATCTATACATGTGCAGAAGTAAAGTAAGTAAACTGGCAGTATTATAAGTAAGAAATATAAAAACAACTGCAAGTCATGCTGAATGAGTGTGCTAAATAAAATGTCAAATTCTCTCAAAATCTGTGCCTTTTTACAATACTCAGTTTTGGGATTTACTGATAAATTTTATAGCTTCTTCCCAAAATTGGTCAATGGCAGAGTAAATAGATGCATTGAATGTATTATCAAACACTAGAAAAAAAATTAAAAACACAAACACTTCAAAGGGCTGTAGACCATTTGTTCTGGTGTATCTGATACATAGTATGCTTGAATGTTGGTTATTTCCCCTCTAGGGGATTTATTAGAGGGATGGTTTTCATAACTACAAATACTTAAGTTCCATGATTCTATAAGTAAAATTAATCTAAAAGCATGTTTTGTCTTCAGTATTCGCTTAAAAAATATATTGTCTTTAGTGGATTTATTGTATTCCACCAATGTGTAATCATTTTTTGTGACAAATATCCATTAGGGTATTTTTTTGCATTTTGAATTTAAATACCCTCACTTTCTTTGCACACAGAATACTGACACAGGTTTAAGTACCCACTGGGATACAGAATTCACTAAAGTATGATGCATTCATTGAGGAATTTTGATGCACTTACCAAATGGGTAGTTAACTCACTAATATACAACAAAATAAATCAACTCATTCCAAGGATGCTTTCTTTGACTGTATTCTCTGATAGATGTCTATCAACTATGCTTTCAGTGATTTATCTGGTCTTGTTACTAGGTTTTAACTCACAGGATATAATTTATATAAATCAGCTAGTCCCTTTTTCTTACTATTTAAAATGCCTTCGTTGCTACATTAGAACTTACAATGCATGCTACAAGCAAACTGCATGCATCTCACATTTGCTGTTTGATTAATATCTTCTCATGTATATTATGTTATATAATGATTTTCTTTATAGTTTAGTTGACCGTGTACAAGTTTAATTCAAGATACTCTTAAACAATAAAAAAAAGATGTAGCAAAGCACACACAAGACAAATGCTTCATTGTAAGAGTTTAGAATCACAGTTAATATAGCAAATAACACAACGAAGCAACCAAGCTGTACCAAATGGTATAAAAGCATAAACCTTTTATTCCTTCAAGTGCACACGGTAAGCGCTTTCGCCAATAAGCTTCATCAGACCACATAATAGCAACATAAAAAATGGTCTTTATATATAACAATTCAAATCCTAATCATCCAATCACAACATGAAACTTAAAATTGGTGTACTGATTTCTTAAAGAAATATGCATATAAAACCAATGAACCTACATGCAAATTTCAACTGCATATCCAAATACACACAGTATATATTTCAGAAATCACAAATATATACATAAAAGGGTGTATATAAATGACATATGAAGCATCAAAAAACATATAATAAAAAGCTATAAAATGCATATTATGAAAATATACGAGGAATACATATAAAATAAATGATAGATGCATATAAAATATTTCATTTCTGTATTCTACGTTTATTTAAAGATATTTCATTTCTGTATTCTCCGTTTATTTAAAAAAGGTTTTATGGAGGCCCTCTCATTTAACATACTACCCCTGTTAGCTTTGAGAATGATAATCCAGTTGTTCTCTCTAAATTTAGTGTGGTTCCTGATGTCTCCTTTTCTAATACCAGGTGTTATGACCTCAATAGCCCTAAAAAGAAAATAATGACTATCATCATATCTGATGACATGTTTTGCCAGTGCATTATTGTCAGAGCGTCTCCTAATGTTATATAAATGTTCACGAATCCTGTCCTTAAAAGGTCTATTAGTTTTGCCAACGTAAAAACAATGGCATGTTTGGCACTCTGCTAAATATACAATGTTAGGGGTTCTACATGTAGCTTCAGAGTGAAATGAATATTCTCTGTGTAAGTCTGGATGACGGAACTTATTTGATGTATCAATGTATGAACAGAAGTTACACCCACCACAAGGGTGAGTGGTGTCTCCAGTCATAGGGTCACTGGTGAAATTCTGATGACAAAGTAACCCATTTAAATTCTTGCGGTTCCTATACAAAAACTTTGGGTATTCTCCCACTATTCCTTTTATGTCTTCATCTATTTGTAAAATAGGTCAATTCCTACTGAAGATCTCTACCAATTTCTTATTATCGGACGTATAAAAAAGAGGAACCTTAAGTGACTTATTCTTAACATATCCATGTTGACTGGCTATAGTTTTCAACGGACCAAAATATGGTGCAACAATGCCCTGATGCAAAGAGCTGACATCATGTTCTCAATGATCTCATTCTCACAATATCCTCTAGATAATAATCTATTTTCTAAATTTTTAAGTTCTTCTAAAAAACAATCCTCTGATGGATTTAGCCTTGAGGCCCTAACACCTTGACCTCGGATGAGATTTCAAAAAATGTGCCTCGGGTGCATACTGGTTCTAAATAACAGGGAATTCTTATAACATGTCTTACGAAATACCCCTGTATTAATAAGACCATTACATAATTTCTCAATATAAAGATCGAGGTATATGATACATGTGAATGACCAATTCAAAGTGAAATTCAAACAACCAGTGAACGTATTAATCATATGATGAAATTCAGATAACTCTTGGACACTACCTCTCCACAGAAGGAACAGGTCATCGACAAAACATCCATGGCAACTCCATCACAACTCCATCACACTGGGAGAATATTTCACCATTGAAAGTGATATTCTACTAACTAAACATTGGGAAATAACTTCCCTGTATGATTAGTTTGCATGCCTTGGGTTACATCATTACAGGTAGTGTGCATTTCATTAACCTCACTAACAACAGTGCTTACTGCATTATCAGTTATTAAACACACTTGCTCATCATTGTTATCAATTATTGACCCATTATTAACTGTGCGACAGTCATTCAACAGTTTGTTTGTAGTGTTATCACTGTCAGTTTTCAATGCTAAAGCACTGTCTTTGATTTCAGAACTCCTAATAGCAGAAGAACTAGCTGTATTAATGGGAACATTCCGATTGTTAGAAGCAGCAGTCATGTCCAAGTCGCCCCCAGTCCGGGGCCACATAAAGACATGTCCCAACCTAAAATCCTTTGTGTCTCTCAGTATCTTTATCTTTTTCTGTTGCAGCAGCTTCCATTCAAAAACTGCAATTCCATCTAGGAGGCTCTCAAACAAAGGGCTCACAATCCTTGCAGCAAAGTTACTAAAAATGAATTCTTGCTTTTTCTTTATAGATTCAACAAGACTCTTCTCTTCAGGTAGAAAAAAATCAATCAGTAAGCACATGTACTTGTTGTTTACCTCAAGATTTAATTGCTGCCAACGTGTCAAAAGTTCCGGATATTACGAGCCCTGTGTTGGCATGTTAAACACTCGCAAACCGCGGGGCATGATCTTTTTCTCAATACAAAACTGAAAATGATGTCTTTGCGCCTGCAGACTTTTTAATTTGAGAAAACCCTTCTCAATCTCCTCCATTAGCTGTTGTAACCGTTCCTTCAGTCACATCCACGACATCATCAGCAGCAGCTGTCAAATTAAACTGCCATAGAATACTCCTCTCAGGTACGAGATACTGGGTAAACCTCTTCTGAAGTGCATCGCTAGCACTATCGCTTCTCTCAGGATTGTAATCCAACTCAATTGAACCAGATAGTTCCATGACCTTGTTCTTGTGGTGAAATGCCAAAAAGCTCCAAAATAACAATAATAAAACGATGTAGCAAAGCACACACAGGACAAATGCTTTGTTGTAAGAGTTTAGAATCACAGTTAATATAGCAAATACCACAACAAAGCAACCAAGCTGTACCAAATGGTATAAAAGCATAAACCTTTTATTCCTTCAAGTGCACACGGTAAGCGCTTTCACCAATAAGCTTCATCAGACCACATAATAGCAACATAAAAAATGGTCTTTATATATAACAATTCAAATCCTAATCATCCAATCACAACATGAAACTTAAAATTGATGTACTGATTTCTTAAAGAAATATACATATAAAACCAATAAACCTACATGCAAATTCCAACTGCATATCCAAATACACACAGTATATATTTCAGAAATCACAAATATATACAT
Organism: Protopterus annectens; assembly: GCF_019279795.1. Taxonomy (NCBI): domain Eukaryota; kingdom Metazoa; phylum Chordata; order Ceratodontiformes; family Protopteridae; genus Protopterus; species Protopterus annectens. Next base: position 94,305,981 of record NC_056740.1, read on the forward strand.
AAAAGGGTGTATATAACCCATGACATATGAAGCATCAAAAAACATATAATAAAAAGCTATAAAATGCATATTATGAAAATATACGAGAAATACATATAAAATAAATGATAGATGCATATAAAATATTTCATTTCTGTATTCTCCATTTATTTAAAGATATTTAATTTCTGTATTCTCCGTTTATTTAAAAAAGGTTTTATGGAGGCCCTCTCATTTAACCCACTACCCTGTCAGCTCTTAGAATGATAATCCAGTTGTTCTCTCTAAATTCAGTGTGGTTCCTGATGTCTCCTTTTCTAATACCAGGTGTTATGCCCTCAATAGCCCTAAAAAGAAAATAATGACTATCATCATATCTGATGACATGTTTTGCCAGAGCATTATTGTCAGAGTGTCTTCTAATGTTATATAAATGTTCACGAATCCTGTCCTTAAAAGGTCTATTCGTTTCGCCAACGTAAAAACAATGACATGTAGGTTATTGGTTTCATATGCATATTTCTTTAAGAAATCAGTACACCAATTTTAAGTTTCCTGTTGTGATTGGATGATTAGGATTTGAATTGTTATATATAAAAAACATTTTTTATGTTGCTATTATGTGGTCTGATGAAGCTTATTGGCGAAAGCGCTTACCGTGTGAACTTGAAGGAATAAAAGGTTTATGCTTTTATACCATTTGGTACAGCTTGGTTGCTTTGTTGTGGTATTTGCTATATTAACTGTGATTCTAAACTCTTGCAACCAAGCATTTGTCTTGTGTGTGCTTTGCTACATCTTTTTATTATTGTTATTTTGGAGCTTTTTGGCATTTCACCACAAGAACAAGGTCATGGAACTATCTGGTTCAGTTGAGTTGGATTACAATCCTGAGAGAAGCGATAGTGCTAGCGATGCACTTCAGAAGAGGTTTACCCAGTATCTCGTACCTGAGAGGAGTATTCTATGGCAGTTTAATTTGACAGCTGCTGATGATGACGTCATGGATGCGACTGGAGTAACCGAAAGGTTATAACAGCTAATGGAGGAGATTGAGAAGGGTTTTCTCAAATTAAAAAGTCTGCAGGCGCAAAGACATCATTTTCAGTTTTGTATTGAGAAAAAGATCATGCCCCGCGGTTTGCGAGTGTTTAACATGCCAACACAGGGCTCGTAATATCCGGAACTTTTGACACGTTGGCAGCAATTAAATCTTGAGGTAAACAACAAGTACATGTGCTTACTGATTGATTTTTTTCTACCTGAAGAGAAGAGTCTTGTTGAATCTATAAAGAAAAAGCAAGAATTCATTTTTAGTAACTTTGCTGCAAGGATTGTGAGCCCTTTGTTTGAGAGCCTCCTAGACGGAATTGCAGCTTTTGAACGGAAGCTGCTGCAACAGAAAAAGATAAAGATACTGAGAGACACAAAGGATTTTAGGTTGGGACATGTCTTTATGTGGCCCCGGACTGGGGGCGACTTGGACATGACTGCTGCTTCTAACAATCGGAATGTTCCCATTAATACAGCTAGTTCTTCTGCTATTAGGAGTTCTGAAATCAAAGACAGTGCTTTAGCATTGAAAACTGACAGTGATAACACTACAAAAAAACTGTTGAATGACTGTCGCACAGTTAATAATGGGTCAATAATTGATAACAATGATGAGCAAGTGTGTTTAATAACTGATAATGCAGTAAGCACTGTTGTTAGTGAGGTTAATGAAATGCACACTACCTGTAATGATGTAACCCAAGGCATGCAAACTAATCATACAGGGAATTTATTTCCCAATGTTATAGTTAGTAGAATATCTGTTGCTTGTGATGCTACTGAACCAGTAGTTCGACCTAAGTCACATGTTCATCATTTAAATGATGATTCTCCTTTGAATAATGCAAATAAAGTTAATGAAGGTATTTCTTTTCTGTTACCTGTGAGAATAGATCGAGGAGGGAGAAGGACCAGGTCCATGAGTCAGGGGCACCAAAAACACAAACACTCAGGGGAATATTCACAGAATCATACCCTCAAGAAAATGTGGGGGAAAATGAACAGTCATTAATTTTTAATATCTCCTCATATGTACTTTCTACAGAGGAAAGGAGAGTTTTATCAAAAGGATTGAATTTTATTCCTACTTGCAGAAACAAGTTGTCTGACACGGTGTTAGACCTTAAGTTGTTTTGTAGAAATATAATGCTTTGTATGCTTTATGGAGACACAAACAAATATATAGGAGATGTAGCTCAAGTATCTACATTTCATTTGAAAAAATTGAGTAATTTTGTGCCTGTGAATCATCCATTAGTTGATGCTTATATGAAGCTTACTGAAGATGAGCTCTTTAGATATTTTGATAGTATTGGCTTTAATGATAAAGGAAGAAATAGGAATAATCTCAGCTTTAAAGAAAGGAAAGCACTTAGGGACCTGCAGGATAATAAAACTATTGTAATAAAACCTGCGGACAAAGGTGGACTGATTACTATCATGGATAGAGTGCATTATGTCAAATCTATGGACAGTTTGTTAAGTGACAAGAAGTTTTATAAGAAAATCTCAAGTCAGGATGTACATTTGATTATAGATGCAGTGTTTAATTCTTTAACAGATGTTTTTAGGGGAAGCCTTATTACTAAAGACACTTATGAATATCTTGTTGTCTTGATTCCACTTATACCCATAATACAGAGGTTACCCAAAGTACATAAGAATCCATCCGATCCACCAATGAGACCTATAGTGGCGGGTGGAGGTTGGGTAACCGAACCCCTTTCAGTTTATGTTGCAAAACATTTAAGACCTGTGATTAATTCCAATAGGTTTGTTCTCAGAGATTCTAAACAGTTCCTGATTGATCTCTATGATTGTGTTAAAGAATTTCATGATTTGGATGAGATATTGTTTGTGACCTTGGATGTACAATCGCTATTCACAGTCATTCCGAATGACCTAGGCATTCAGTATGTGCATGAATACCTATTAAGACATAGCGATTTTTCTTTAGTTCAAATTGATTTAGTTACATTATTTCTTGAATTGATTCTAGAGAATAATATTTTCACTTTCAATGGTGAAATATTCTGCCAGTGTGATGGAGTTCCATGGGCACGTCATGTGCTAATAGTTATGCTAATATGTTTTTGGCACACTGGGAGAAAACTATAATTTTTGGTACTGATGAATTTAAGGCACGTCTTATTCTATCGATGTTTTGTCAATGACCTGTTCCTTCTGTGGAGAGGTAGTGTCCAAGAGTTATCTGAATTTCATCATATGATTAATACGTTCACTGATTGTTTGAATTTCTCTTTGAATTGGTCATTCACACATATAGAATACCTCGATCTTTATATTGAGAAATTATGTAATGGTCTTATTAATACAGAGGTATTTCATAAGACATGTTATAGGAATTCCCTGTTATTTTGAACCAGTATGCACCCGAGGCACATTTTTCGAAATCTCATCCGAGGTCAAGGTGTTAGGGCCTCAAGGCTAAATCCATCAGAGGATTGTTTTTTAGAAGAACGTAAAAGTTTAGAAAATAGATTATTATCTAGAGGATATTGTGAGAATGAGATCATCGAGTCATTACATGATGTCAGTTCTTTGCATCAGGGCATTGCTGCACCATATTTTGGTCCGTCGAATGCTATAGCCAGTCAACATGGATATGTTAAGAATGAGTCACTTAAGGTTCCTCTTTTTTATACGTCCGATAATAAGAAATTGGTAGAGATCTTCAGTAGGAATTGGCCTATTTCACAAATAGATGAAGACATAAAAGGAATAGTGGGAGAATACCCAAAGTTTTTGTATAGGAACTGCAAGAATTTAAAGAGGTTACTTTGTCATCAGAATTTCACCAGTGACCCTATGACTGGAGACACCACTCACCCTTGTGGTGGGTGTAACTTCTGTTCATACATTGATACATCAAATAAGTTCTGTCATCCAGACTTACACACTTACACAGAGAATATTCATTTCATGCTGAAGCTACATGTAGAACCCCTAACATTGTATATTTAGCGGAGTGCCAAATATGCCATTATTTTTACGTTGGCAAAACGAATAGACCTTTTAAGGACAGGATTCATGAACATTTATATAACATTAGGAGATGCTCTGACAATAATGCACTGGCAAAACATGTCATCAGATATGATGATAGTCATTATTTTTTTTTTTTAGGGCTGTTGAGGTCATAACACCTAGTATTAGAAAAGGAGACATCAGGAACCACACTGAATTTAAAGAGAACAACTGGATTATCATTCTCAGAGCTGACAGGGGTAGTGGGTTAAATGAGAGGGCCTCCATAAAACCTTTTTTAAATAAACGGAGAATACAGAAATGAAATATCTTTAAATAAATGGAAAATACAGAAATGAAATATTTTATATGCATCTATCATTTATTTTATATGTATTCCTCGTATATTTTCATAATATGCATTTTATAGCTTTTTATTATATGTTTTTTGATGCTTCATATGTCATGGTTTATATACACCCTTTTATGTATATATTTGTGATTTCTGAAATATATACTGTGTGTATTTGGATATGCAGTTGAAATTTGCATGTAGGTTTATTGGTTTTATATGCATATTTCTTTAAGAAATCAGTACGCCAATTTTAAGTTTCATGTTGTGATTGGATGATTAGGATTTGAATTGTTATATATAAAGACCATTTTTTATGTTGCTATTATGTGGTCTGATGAAGCTTATTGGCGAAAGCGCTTACCGTGTGCACTTGAAGGAATAAAAGGTTTATGCTTTTATACCATTTGGTACAGCTTGGTTGCTTCATTGTGGTATTTGCTATATTATACTCTTAAACAAAGTGTAATTTCCTCAGATGATTTGTACTGACACTGAAATAAAAATAAATAAATAAAAAACACATAAATAAAAAATACAAACACATGTCATCAAGCAGTTTAATTCCATGTGCTGGATTAATGCATGTCAACAATTTCTACTGTACCCCAAAACTAAAAAGAAAAAAAAAAATCACGTTATAATTTTCTGCAGACAAGTACTGCCATAGTAGGAATGAGTAGTGGCAGAAAGCTTTTGTTTGAATCTGGAAAGTTCATAGATTTCTTCGTATATAGTCCAGTTTTACTGAACAAAACACATTGACAGAATCACATTTATTTTTTCTTTTGATGAGCCAATAGACAAAGACAAGAAAAGGAAGCTTGTCACTCTTCTAGTTGGTCAGCATTGTGGAAATAACTGAGAATACAGTAGTTATTAGACCAGTTCTGCCTACACTACCCTTAGAGACCACTTAATCAGAAGTGAAATGTGTACACAGTAAAGAAGGGTATTGATCATTTGAATGAGTTACCCTTGGTGAAGGTAGCAAATGTTTTAATGCATCAATAATTGCACAGCAACAGTAGTTCAAAAGGCATAATATTTAACAAACAATTTCATCTGTTCTCAAAATGCATTGATCAGCATGTCATTTCTGATGACTCCTTAAAAATCCAGTGTTAGAAATAACTAGCTATTTGTTTGTTTATGCATTTAGTTAGCATTTGTTAACCAGGTTTATGTTTAATAGACAGATTCAACAAAAAAAGCCTGCTTTAAGCCTTTGTCTTCAGTAGGATGAAATCCTCATGCTGGTCTTTAATCCATCTGAAACAAATAAAGAAGAAATAGTCTAGGTCATGATCTCTGAGCAGGCCACTGACAGCACAGAGTAAATATACCAGGTGACTGTACAATGAACATTTCAATTGCACACACACACACACACACACACACACACACACACACACACACACACACACACACACACACACACACACACACACACACCACACACACACACACACACACACACACACATGTATGTGTATGGGCATGTATGCATGTATGTATCTATTTATTCATTTATGCAGTTATTTATTTTCTTCATTGACCAGGTCGATGCACTGCTTCTCAGACCATTTTCAGTGTTTTCTGGTCCTGAAAGGCAGTTACAAATCTGACATGCAATTATAGTGTTCAAACATCTCATAGAAACAGTGACATAAAATGAAAATAGACAAGGAGTACTAGATGTGAGTACAACATAGACACTATTTACAGCTCAGAGTTAATTTAGAATAACTACTGTATAACATAGAGTTGTGTGTAGAACACAAAGACATAATTTATTTGCATTCATGGCACTCTAGAATGGCTATTTTATACAAAGTTCAGAAGCTGAAGTATAAATGGCTAATTATTACAGTTAACATGCATCTGTATGAAGTTGTCTATTTTGAAGCAGCTTTGTGCATGGAATCAGGCAGGATGTCACTTGTGTGTGAGCCAACTGCTTCAGATACTCCTCCTGTATCACAACAGTGATATTCATATGTGTGTGAACCAACTGCTTCAGATATTCCTCCTGTATCACAACAGTGATGCTCATAAGTGTGTGAGCCAACTGCTTCAGATACGCCTCTGTCACAACAGTGATGCTCATAAGTGTGTGAGCCAACTGCTTCAGATACTCCTCCTGTATCACAACAGTGATGCTCATAAGTGTGTGAGCCAACTGCTTCAGATACTCCTCCTGTATCACAACAGTGATGTTCATAGGTATGTAAGCCAACTGCTTCAAATAGTCCTCCTGTATCACAACAGCGATGCTCATAAGTGTGTGAGCCAACTGATTCAAATACTCCTCCTGTATCACAACGGTGATGCTCATAAGTGTGTGAGCCAACTGCTTCAGATACTCCTCCTGTATCACAACAGTGATGCTCATAAGTGTGTGAGCCATATGCTTCAGATACTCCTTCTGCATCACAACAGTGATGCTCATAAGTGTGTGAGCCAACTGCTTCAGATACTCCTCCTGTATCACAACAGTGATGCTCATAAGTGCGTGAGCCAAGTGTTTCAGATACTCCTTCATCCCAACAGTGATGCTCATAAGTATGTGAGCCAACTGCTTCAGATACTCCTCCTGTATCACAACAGTGATGCTCATATTCTTCTAGACAGAGTGAAGAAATTATTTTTTGAAACAATTTAAGTCTTGCTCTTTTTTAATTTGTCATAGTATGGAGTTCTAGGCTTGTGTCTGTTTGGTCTGGCCAGGGAAATTGCCTCATCCATTAATGAGCAAAGACAGTAAGCAGTTTGTCATACAAACTATGTGTAAGTTAGGCAGAAGGAGCAGTTTAGTATTTGTATATAAGGTAGCTTAATGAAAGTGTAGTTCTGGCAATTACTGGCAGTTGTATGAAATTTTCTAAAGAATGACAATGATTTTCTGTCTGTGTCACCTAGAGTTATGAATCTATAGTTATCATTTGCTATTGCCAGTAGAATATAGTTTTTTTTGAGCTTTAGTGAGAATAGTGACAGACAGTAACCAACTTCCAACATAATCATTTGCAATGCAAATAAATTCCTGAATCCTATGGGGTAAGAGGTGAGACCATTTATAGGCTAACTTCAGATGGACAGATTAAATTTTTGTTATGTTTTGCACATGAGCTGCACAAATAAGGTGCAGGCTGAAGGTAATATCTAACCACATCTCCTCTTGTCTGTAGCTGTCCTCTGTAATACTTGGAAGTTATGTACCTTGCGGATATCTATCTATCTATATATATATATATATATATATATATATATATATATAATTATATATACATATATATATATATATATATATATATATATATATATATAGCTATATATCTAAATATATATATATATATATATATATATATATACGGAGCTACTTCAGTAGATGGAACTTTTACAAGTTCGAACCACATATAGCCGACACCATATATTTGAACTTGTAAAAGTTCGAACACTGAATAAAAAAGAAAAAAAACAACAAAACTAAATGTCTGTAGCAGGGGGGCTGCATCCCCCACATGGGGGGTTCCCCCCACACCCCCCTACTTAAATATACCTACTCTGAGATCGCACTACATTGCAGAAAAGGGCAATCTTCCCATTCCACACTGTATGGAGATCTCCATTCAGTTCGGTCAAACTTTTGCAAGTTCGAACATATGCCGAGAACACTGAAAAACACCGACCTCTCGGAACACTGATTCTCTGAAGGAACAACTGATGCATAGAATAGACTATGAAATTACATTAAAGCAACCACTAGTTTATACATTTTTAAGCACAGCCTGGAGACATATTATGTATAGAAGTATTTTGGTATATTGGCAGGATAGAAGGGCATTAATGTCTGTGCTTGAAATATTTGTATATATGGATGCATGCAGTTTTGTATGTATTTGTCATAATCTCTGAACAAATTTGGAAGTGTATTTTAAACAAGTAAGATATGTTGTCATTTCTAAAAGCAGTTCAGTATTCTTTAGAAAACCAAGGTAAATTCTACCTAGGTGGGTCCACAACATATCTGGGTATTCCTTTTCTTTATTTATGTGGCTATTTCTAGTATTAGCTGGTCTCTCATCATACATCAAATGCCATGTCATGGATAACTGCAGCACCAGTATGTGTATATAAATGCCACAGTCCCATATGAACCTTTACCAAAAATGAATTCTGCACAATATTGACTAGTTTGCATTGTGTAAGATAAGAAGAAATTGGTTAGTGCACAGCTTCTGACCCTGAATGCACGGGCACAGTTTGATTACCTACAATATTGTACTTCATCTTGAACGTCCCTCCCTCATTTTTTTGTAATCTTGCTTACTGTACCTTTGCTAGTTAACCATATGCTGCCTCTTTTGAACATTCCTTACTGACTACATCCTTGGCCCAATCCACGTTGTGACTTGTCTGAATTAAATGAGGTATGAATCAGCTTAGATGAATACTCATGGATCTCAATGTCTTGTTTAATGCTATCCCAATGTATTATTGTTACAACTCTCTCATTTACTCTTGCAAAGACTGGAATGCTATTCTGCAGCCCACCCTTAGTCTTTCTCAGAGAGAAGGTCCAGTGAGCAAGACACATAATTGATACTTTGTTTCTCATGGTAGTGACTTGCTACCATTTCTAAGCCGATGTATTGTTGACTCCCTATTTTTTACTTCATGCTAGTGCCTGTATGCCAAATCCATTAGCCATGAATTCCTTATAATTCAGTCATCCCAACTGCACCATGTTATAAAACTACAGGCAACACTGGAGGCATGCCATAAAATTGACAATCCATGCTAACATCATGAAAGCCCTTTAAATGTGCTGCCAACAAGTCTAATTTATCTTCACATTTGTAGTCTGTACCACTTCTTTTATATTCTACTCAACTCCCAGTGCTTGGCATAATCTACAATCTCAAGGGCATAAAATGCAAAACTAAGGGCTACTAGGTGTACTATCAGAGTCCAATAGTCTCCCAGTTAGAAGAAAAAATTAAGACTATGAACTATTAATAAGTTGTTTCCTGTAGCCCAGGGTTTGATCCTCTCAGCCTTCATTTTCCTACTGTGTGACTCTGGCCAAGTCATTTAACCAAGCAGTACTCCTTGGATAAGTTTGACAAAGGTCCATTTGAATGAATGCTCTTCTCAAGTTAGCAAATGTTAAATAAATATAAAGTAAAATAAAATAAAATTAAATAAATGCTCCCTTGTATGACTTCCAAGTACCTGTGGCCTAAGATTCTTTTATTGACTTTACAATTTGCCCTCTCCTACCTCCTGAATGGATGATTGTTTATTGTTTATTCACCTATTGATCCATGGAGTGAAAGCTGTGTAGCTGTAATGGTGAGACATTAGTTTGGTCAGTTAAATATCTGCCAAAAAAGTCACATTTATTCTAAACTTGTATAATTCCAGCTGTCTCCTTATCCAAATAAAATACTATATCCTTGTTGATCTCATCTATTTCTCAAAACTTTGTAGCTAGTCAAATGTAACCAATTGCAGAAGTGTGATAGCTCATAAAATGTCTGAAAAACAGTAGGAAAATGAAGGCTGAGAGGATCAAAGCCTGGGCTACAGGAAACACAGGAAACATCTTATTAATAGTTCATAGTCTTAATTTTTTTCAAAAGGAACCTTGTCGATTGGATCGGATATAGGATATTCATCTAGGGGATCACGTCAGTCACCCTGCTAGACAGGAGTCCAGAGAAGTAAATACTGTGGGAAGAAATATCCAGGGAATTGTTATGGCTAGACTTGTATAGGCCCTAGGGCCGATAACCTAGTACCAACCTATGAACCTATGACTCTGCCCTATCATAGGATAATGGCCAGCAAGCCAGTTGCTCTTCCTGCTGTATCTATGGATGTTGTCCTGCTACTAGAGGGCCACTGCTATTAAATCCTCCAAATGATGTACATCTTCCCTCATCTGCATCAAGATTATTATCATATGATATAGCTGGTACTGCCTTTTCAAAAGGTTAATTACAGGTCAAGTGAATGTCTGGTTTGGTGTGAGTATCTTGTAAGCAAAATTCAGAAAGACCTTGTAATGAGCATGACTAACTCAAACCATGCTATCTTTGTCAATGCTATAATGTTTATTTTCTCAGCAATTATCCTAAGTTTGGTGCTGGACAGCCTGAGCAGTTTGGGAAGCTATAACTATTTCCCACCGTAGAAAGATTAATGCCTTTGCTAGTCACTGTGATTTATTAACTGCTAAAGGAATACCTATGACATGACAGAGCTGTTTGAAAATTCTCTGTATTTTCCAATCTGCCATTCCTTTGTTGTCATATTATAACAGGATAATGTACTACTCTCATTGAATGACCAAACCACCATGGCATATCCAGTGAGGTACTGTGCTAAAAGTCTCAAACATGAATCATTGCCACTACATATCCATAGGCATTACCTAATCATAAAAAAGCGTACTGTCCATCTGTTGCTGAGCATATGCTGGAGTTGCAGTCTTATTTAAAGAAGGCCTTCAAATCTCCACCTTACCATTTGACCCACCACAAGATAGTAAAGCTGAAGTACTTGTCACTAAATTTCAAATAAACCTTAACAAATCTTTATATATTATCTGCATCTACCTTCCACCTGGTAATAATATTAGCACCATAGAAAACATCCTAAGCTGGGTGTCCTCTACATACCCCCAATAAACTATTATACTTGGTGATTTTAATACTGATTGGAAAACTGTCAAAGCTGATAATCCCTCTTCCCATATCAACCTTCATGGTTTCAGTCAAACCATCATAACCTCTACCAGAATCAACAAACCAAATAAAAAAGAGAGCATCCTAGACTGGATTCTTATAAATAGACAAAAACAAACTTACAACACAGGAACTCTACCAGATGATGTTAGTGATCATACTTTAACCTATATCCTTAGGCATAAAAATGATATCTCTAATCCCCCCACCTATAGAAACATACGTACCAATAAAAACTTCAACCCAACATTATTCCAAAATGAACTAAGTGCTTGTAACTGGAACCCTCTAAAAACTCTACCACTTCAAGAAGCTGTTGACTATCTAAACTCCAATTTCCTATCTATCCTTGATAGGCATGCACCCAAAAGGACCATTAGAATGAAAGCCAAACCAGCCCCCTGGCTTACTAATGAAACCAAACAAAAGATCTTACTTAGAAATAAAATCTGGGCAAAGTGGAGAGCTAACAAAAATATTTCTGATCAACAACTTTTTAAGCAACTGAGAAATACTACAAAAAAGACAATACTCACAGACAAAAAGAACTACTACTGTAAAATACAGCAAAATCACCAAAATAACCCCCAGAAGTTTTGGTCTAGTGTATATAAACTCCTTTCCCCAGGGCACTCACATACACCTATCCCGCTTCAGGCAGACCCAAACACCCCCCACCAAACAGCCAATACCTTCAACTCTTTCTTTACAGAAACCATACAGACACTAGCTAGCCAACATATTCCAGACAGCTCAAACCTTGCCACGTCCATACCTAGTACTCTACCAGTATTCTCTATTCAACCAATATCTACCACTTTCATCTACAAACTCATCCAAAAACTTAGGCCTTGTACCCCTTCTGCTGACCAGTTACCTTCTGAATACTTCCAAAAAGCAGCCAAAGTAATTTCCTATCCTATATCCATCCTCATAAACAGAACCATTAAGGAAGGTTACATTCCAAACATCTGGAAAATCTCCCATATCATTCCCCTTCACAAAGGTGGCAACTCAAATGACTACTCAAACTATCGACCAATAGCACTCTTATCACCCTTAGTAAAAATCATGGAAAAATGCGTTCATCATCAACTTTTAAACCATTTAACACAAAATAACATAATAGCTAAATGTCAGCATGGTTTTAGGCCATCTCATAGTACCACAACCGCTCTGTTATCCTTTACAGATGTTATAAACAGAAATCGTAATAACAACCTCTCATCTGCACTCTTTATTGACCTCTCCAAAGCTTTCGACATGATTAACCATGCACTTCTGATCAACATTCTTGAATCCTTCTCTCTTGACTCTTTAGCTATTAAATGGTTCAGGTCCTACCTAACCAATAGACAACAAGCAGTTCTCTGGGCAAATAATATATCATCCCTTCTACCTGTTACACTGGGAGTCCCTCAGGGCTCCATTCTAGGCCCACTTCTTTTTTATCTTTTTATTAACGACCTACATGTAGCAATCCCACAGGCCACCTGCATTCAATATGCAGATGATTCAACATTAATTTGCTCAGCAACCTCACCATCTGCACTACATTCCCTGACTCAGAATGTATTTAACACAGTAGAAACATGGTTCACAAAACATTGTCTCCTTCTTAATGCAAAAAAAAAAAACAAGCTCCTTCTCTTTACACCCTCTAATAAGTCTACCCCAATTGATTTCTCTGTCATTTCCAATAATAGTACAATAATACACCCTGACTCTACAACTAAACTGTTAGGAATTACTATTGATAACGACCTTACATTTGATAGTCACATAAATAATGCCATTAAAAATGTCAACAGGAAAATTGGCTCCTTATATCGAATCTTAACTCCAACAGCTAAAACAAAATTGCTCATTCCCATTTAATTTCTACTCTTCTTTATGCCTGTCCCATATACACCAACCTATAAAAGAATAACCTTGTCAAACTACAGCATGCCTATAACAGCATTGCCAGATTTGCCACTGCTAACCCCTTTCGAACTTACCACTGTCTAAATCTAAAGCAGCTGGGCTGGCTTGAACTTCAAAACCTCTGAAAATCTCCCAACTAACCATGACCCACAAGATATTTTATCAACCTAATAACACTCCTGTACTATCCAATCTCATAATCCCTTATAAAAACCTAAATTCACTATGCTTCTCTAACAAGCTTCTAGCTAGTATAACCAAAACTAATAATTTGGCTGGAGATTCCCTGTTTTCTAAGGAAAAAACTGGAACCTCCTTCCAAATGAACTAACAACACTTTCTTCTTTGCCTCTCTTTAAACAAAGACTAAAAACATACTTTAAAACTCACTGGTTATGCCCATGTTGTAAACCTGACTAACCTTTCCCTCTACTAATGTTACTTCTACACCCTACCAATTTTTCACACATATTTCTTTAATTTCTATGATGAAGAACTAAACTGCTGACCACAATGAAGCAATTTCGTAGATTCATCCTGCTTATTGTTAGTACAACCTAGTAAATAATAACACTGTCACTTTTATTGTGTAATAGATTTCATCTCACCATTCTTAATGATTTCTATACTAGTGTAAATATCTTTTTTGATCACTTTTTTTTTATCATTTTTACTGATTTTTGTATACTTATTTGAACTACTTTCATTTACGATGTTTCAACTATGTTTACCAACCTTGTTGCTGTATTTTAAGTAATGATCTAACTATTAATGTTGGAGCTTTTCTCCCCGGGCCTCTACTGAAAATGGAAATATATCCAGCTAGACTAGCCCGGTCAACAAATGTAAAATAAATAAATAAATAAATTGATGACAGAGGCCTCACAAGTGGAAAACTGTCTCATTGTCTAATTTGCCAACTGAGAATTGGAAGTTGCCTGGACACTTAGTGCAATATCACCTTGTGAAGGGTGATGCACCGCTAAAACGTCCTTATTTACACTCTCATTTGCTGTTGCCTCTTTTCTATAGGAACATTGGTGAAAGAGCTGATACCCCCCACACACTTCTTTCTTTGGTACTAAACCTATGAATGATACCATAAAATGCCCAAATGGCAGTTTATACAGGGGCTGGCTACCTTTCCTGGCTTCATATCCTTATTTAACACCATATAAGTTATGGCTTCCTTACCAGAAACCGATCCTAACTTCTTGGTTGAATTGTTTGTAGCTTTCATCCTTCAGTTTATTTTGCCACCTAAAGTTTTTAAAGTAACCCATATATGATAGAACCCATTGTTTTTTTGCTTTATAACATTGTTCACTCACAAAAACAGTGCTAAGCACTGTTCTCTGAATTATTCTGCTGCAGGATATATTGTTCACTAAGCCACTAAAATACTAAATGTTGTATAGTTTAATATATGAATCTCTCACATGACACAGTGCTCAACACTGTTCTCGGCTTTATTCCATTAAAGCTATAAGGCACTAAGCTACTTTTATGCTAAATGATATGTGTGTTAAAGTAATTCAATATCCACTTATAAGAACTGAATTGCTATAATTTAAGGAGTCTCTAGCAAAGACGTTTTAGCAAGGCAAAAATGAACAATATTGTGCATTTGTTCAGAACTGTGTGTTTTACTGCTTAGGTTAGTCATCTCTTATGTGTAACTCAATAGCATTGAATGCTGCTACAATCACAACTATACCTCCACATAACCTTATTTGTTTTCTGCTCTGCTCTTTTTCCTCCTAGAATTCTATCCAGTAAATCTGTATTCTTCCACCTTATTTGAAATACAGATTATCCTGTCCTACAGCTATATACTGAGATCTCCTCCCCCAGAAAACAGCAACAGAATGCTGCTGCAAACAGTCTGAAACAAAGTATGTTAGATATTTCTGTAAATTCCAAACCCGTTACAATCTATTAAACTGCCCTGTTATTTAGGCAGTGTACCTAGAAAACCCTGTTGAGCACTGTACCTTAAATGACCAGCTGAAAAATTCCCCTCTCTCCCAGCATTTTTTCCTTCTCTCCCAACTATTGAAACACTATGCAGAACACTTAATTATTTTATTAAACACCATAGTGCTCCTACCCATTTCCCAGTACTCCATAAGGGCTCAAAATGAAAATGCCACAGAAGGGTCTATCCTACCTTGTATTATGGTTGTATTATACTAGCTTTTTCCCTTTAAATTGACTCCTAAACCTGCTGATAGTCTTCCTTCATCTATTGCCCGCTACACTCCCCTCCCTGCCCCAATTCCCACGCGCCCCCAGTAGTCCTACCTTTATTACAAACAGTAACCACTCCCATCTTTCAAACAACCTATAACATCACTACACCTATACTACCTCTTACAGCTTCTCACTACTATCCCTCCTACTCAGCTAATATGTACAAGCACACCATACCTATACTAACTGCATGTACACTCCTTGCATACATCACATTTTACCAAACCTCCACCATTCCCCCACTCAACCACTACCACAGAACCACCACACACACCACCACTCATATCCCACCTCTAACTCTACTATTCTCCCATCAGGTCAACAATCTTCCTGATACACCCTCTATATAGACTACAGACCACAATACCTAAACTAAAAACAACCCCACAACTTAATATAACCCTACCACAATACCTATTACCCACAGAACACAATGAAAAAACTTTCCTTATAAGCAAGCATATACAGTAATTGATAAAACTAATAATCTCATCCATATCCAACCTAGCACTCAGTGGAGACATCCATCCCAATCCTGGCCCCTCAATCTCCAACCCCTCCCCTCATAATCAGACTACAAACCACATCTTCTCTCAAATCACAGCCAATAGAAAGCCAACCGACCTACTTCTGATAAGCCTAAATATTACAAATATATGCAACAAGGTGCATGAATTCCATGCCACCGTAGAATTCCACTCTCCTGATGTAGTGATCCTTACAGAAACATGGTTAAAACCACACATTACTAATGAGCAATTCCTCCCTACCCATTACAATATACTAAGAGTAGACCGACTAAACAAAAAAGGAGATGGTATAGCTATAATATTTGAACAGCATCTAGACATCCACATCTTAAAGTTAGCAGCTCCCCAAATAGGTAAGGAAAAAATAATATATGCCATCATTAAATTAAACCAAAATAAAACCATAAACATAATAGGTTGCTACTTCCCATCTGGCCAAAACATCCCTCCACTCGAAAACCTCCTCAGCTGGACTATCCACCACCTACCCCAAGAAATTTTAATTCTAGGAGACTTCAACACTGACTGGCAATCCTGTTCTAGCAACCACCCAACCCATCATGTAACCTTCATGGCTTCACCCATCTAGTCCAGTCACCTACTAGGATAAATAAAAACTCCAACAAACACACTACCCTTGATTGGATACTAGTCAATAAGAGACCCCTGTCATATATAGCAGGCTGCCTATCTGACAGCCTCAGTGATCACTCCCCAACATTCCTACTAAGAAAACACCTTTATAAAGCGAAACCCATCATCTGCCGTCAAACACACAAAAAAACTAACTTCAACCCTCTCTCATTCAGCTCATCCCTAAAAGACTGTAACTGGCAACCTCTAAAATATCTCAAACTAGATGACTCAGTTGACTACTTTAATAAAACATTCCTAAGCATCCTTAATTACCACACCCCCATAAGATGTTCCCGAACTAGAGCCCAATCATCTTCATGGCTGCAAAAACCACCAAGTCTGAAATGAAAAACAGGGATAAAGCCTGGGACAACTGGTGCCAAACCAAAAACCCCTCTACTAGGAAAAAATTCCTAGAAATACACAATAGAATCAAAAAGCTTATAAAACAGGACAAAATCCAATACTACCAGTCAGCCCTTACCTCCTCCCAACATATCTCCAAACAATTCTGGTCCTCAGTAAACTCCATCCTCCACCCAGGAAAAGTAAGTACACCCACTCCTAACTTAACTCACTCCTCCAAAAATATTGCTTCCTCTTTCAACAATCACTTCACACAAACCATACTATCACTAGCTAGACAACACAACCCCCCCATAAACCTACACCAACTACAACTAACAATCTCCCCACTAGCTTCTCTTTCTCTCCTGTTCCTGCCTCCAAAATAAAACAACTATTAACTAAACTTAAATCCACCAGATTATCAACAGACAACCTCCCAAGTGAATACCTTCACCTTGCAGCTGACACTCTGGCCTACCCAGTATCACTCTTGATTGACAGATCTCTGTCAGAAAGTTATGTTCCCACACTATGGAAAGTCTCACACATAATTCCCCTACACAAAGGAGGGCGCTCCACAGATCTAACCAGTTACTGCCCCATAGCTATTCTCTCACCACTCTCCAAAATACTAGAGAGATGCATTCATTCTCAAGTCTCAGATCACTTCCTTGCTAACAACCTCCTCTCCAACACACAACACGGCTTATGATCTAACCATAGCACCACAACCACCTTACTCTCTTTCTCTAATGCTATCCTACAAAATAAAAATGTAGGTTATCTCTCCTCAGCTACCTTCCTGGACCTCTCTAAAGCTTTCGACATGGTCCCACACAAACAACTCATCACTCTTCTCAATAACCTATCCTTCTCTCAACCAGTCATCAACTGTTTTCAGAGTTACCTATCTGACCACCAACAAGCAGTTGTTGGGCAGAATGACCTATCTCCCCAACTACTAGTCTCCATAGGGGTTCTCCAAGGGTCCATCCAGGGACCCCTACTCTTCTCTATTTTCACCAATAATCTAGCCTCAGCCACAACACATGGCACACTCATACAATGATGACGCAGATGACTCAACCATCAGCTGCATAGCCCACTCCCTGCCTGAACTGCAAAAAGTCACACAGGAAGCATTTTCCTCTTTTGAAAAGTCATCTGATGCCCAACTAATACTCAATCCAAACAAAACAAAATGACAAATCTTCCAACCCACCAAACTTACCCTAGACAGCTCTTAGTTTAACATCACAGCAAAAGACACCACCATCCATCCTAGAGAACACACCAAATTACTAGGAGTAGAAATAGACAATAAACTGAACTTTGACATTCACATTTCCATGACCATTAAAATAGTGCACAAAAAACTAGGAGCATTATATAGAAATCAGCAACTACTTACCAAAGCAGCTAAAATTTCTGTAGCAAATTCTCATCTTATCTCTACCCTACTCTACGCCTCTCCAATATTTACTAACCTTAGACAATGCAACCTAAATAAACTCGAAACATGCTACAACAAAATCGCCAAATTCGCCACAGGGGGTTTCTATCGTACTCACTGCTGTCTCTAACTAGCAGAACTCGGCTGGCTAGAGCTCCCCCACCTCCTTCAATGGTACCAACTTGCACACAAACTAATAAACCAATCACTAAAAGTCCCATCTCTCCAGAATCTACTCCAACCCTACATAACCACGAGACCGATAAGATCCAGCCAGAAAAACCTCTTACAGGTCACAAGAGCCAATAACTCTGCTGGAGAAGCATTATTCTCCATCACTATAGCCAAACTCTGGAACTCCCTCCCATCCTCAATTACATCTGTAACTTCTTGCACCCACTTCAAATCCTTATTAAAATCACACTTAAAATTTTCCAGATATTCCCTTGCAACCCCCCCCCCCAATACCATCCACTACACCCTCCCACTACCTCTCTCAGCCCCCTATCAACAACTTACTCTTAGCAAGCTTGGCTACACATGTTCCCAGATACCTACCACATAGTACTAACGTCTTGTAGCAACAGTTGCTAATGGCTGTTATGTACCTCAAAAACAGATTGTATCAATTGTTCACTGATGATTCTCAACTACATTTGTAACCATGTTTAGTATATGTCACCATATTTTAAAATTGTACTATGTTCTACAGCTTTTTACATCTATGTTTTATTCTTGTCTTACATCCTCAGCTGGACTACTATCTATCTTTTAAATGCTATGTTTTTTAACTGTATAATGCAAGTAATACTTAATGTGGAGCTTTTCTCCCTGGGCCCCCTCTGAAAACAGACCTGTGTCCAGTCAGACTCTCCCGGTCAACAAATGTAAATAAATAAATAAATAAGTTGAATAATATTGCCATGTGCTTATCTTTAAGGATGCTGTTTGCAATGAAAACATTTTTTCTCTCAATATATGTTGACCTTGGTGCACTAGCTGACGAACACATCCTTTATTCACAAATGAGCCATCTCTGCAGTGTACAAGTACTTTAGCCTTGTTGTCACATTTCTTCCTGGTGTGTAGTGAGTTAAGAACATCTGAAAAGACATACCTTATTCGTTAGGTGCACTTTAATGCCTTGTGCTGTTCTAGTTTGTACTCCCGTTTGACCTGCTGCTGCAGTTGAAATACAAGTAAATAGCAAACTCAGTATGCCACATAAGTGTTTATTTAGTTCTGCTCATCTTCAAATTAATGTGGCTTTGTTAAGGCTTGTTTCTGGTCAAGCGCCTCCTGTCTTTGTAGTTGCCTGTTCCAAACACTCCATGAACTACTATATTCTTGTGTGTTCTTCCTCTCCTTCTTCATCTACTTCTTATTCTTCACACTCCTCTGGAGCTTCACTTTCCGGAATCATCACACATTGTATTCCATCACACTCAGGAAAACATCCATGAAAACATCACAGTCAACAATATTCCCATCAAAATATACACTATTGTGATACAATGCAATAAAAACAAAGCCTTACTCAGAAAATGTTGGTGGTTGTTGCCTAATGTTTGTTCATTTATCCAGTGCTGCTCATCATTTGGTGATAACACCAGAGACTTTGAGACATTTTGCAAACATCTGAAGCCATCCTTGGCAAGACAAATGAAATGAAACATCATTTTACACTTGCATCATTTGTTTTCATTATTCTGTGAAAGTTTTCTATGCTTCTTATTGTTTTTCTGCACTGTTGTAAGGGTTGCTGTTCTGCTTTTAAATACACTGCATCTAGTGATCATGAAATAAAAAAGGTAGGGTTTATCTACCTATATAAAGGATAAACATACCTCAAGGCTGGGCCACCAATATCACATGCTTCACCAACTCCATGTCCAACTAGCCACAGGAAAATCCATTACCATATACTTCCTAGCTACAGGTTTCCAGGCATGAAGCAGGAAGCCCATACATCACACCTGAAGTTACTTGAATCACTCACCATACTCATGGGTGATTTTAACTACCCTTCCATTAACTGGGAGGCGTACACAGCAACTAACATGCAAACTCAAAGATTTCTTGACTTGTAAACTGAAATACCTTGGAATAGCTTGTCCGCATTCCCACTAGGGGAACAAATATCCTAGATGTGGTACTCACAAATATAGTGAGTGCTGCCCCCCCCCCCCCCCCAAGTATGATGTCCTCACTGGTAAGATCAGATAACAGAATAATCTGCCTTGAAATAAGTGTAAAACTAGACCCCACACCTAACCCCAAAAACTTTAAAAACTTTTCTAAGGCAAACTATCTCCTATTAAGTGACAATGTAGCTAGTTTCCAATTTCCCCCAAACCCAGAAAACACAAAAGCCTATGCAGATCATACCACTCAAATTCTTAGAGCAAGAAATCTGGACAAAGTCTAACATAATGGGGAGACAAACACCTAAAAACAGGGACATATTTTAAATATTGCTCTTATATGCTTAGAAAGTTTCTAGAATAACAGTATTTAACAGGATTTGTGTTCACATGCATTTTTTGATGTATTTAAAGTCTGCAATAAAATTGTATGTCATTATTAAGTAACTTTAATCCTCAGTGATTTGCCAGAAAACCAAAAATTTTATGAGGAACAGACAGAACATTTGAGGTAAAAGTCTAGGCATTCTACGAAAATCTGGCCAATTCAGAGGTATGATGCAGAGACGTACACAAAAGCCATGTACAATCCTATAAACAACTGTATAGAAACAGCAGTACCAGACCGAAATAAACTCAGGTCAAACCACAGAAACTAGCCATCAGGGTGGGCCCTTGGTATTAATAGGTTGTGCAACAAAAGAAAGAAAATCCTGTTGAGAAGTAAAAGGGAGTGTGCACAACAGAGCAAAAATGCCCTCATTAGTCTAAACAAGTGAATCAGGGAACTAGTCAAGTCTCTGAAAGCAGACTTTGAGATAAAAAAGTAACCTCCAGAGATAAGGATAACCATAAAACATGTTTCAGTTATGTCCACAGTCTTAAGAGCAACACCCAAGAATGTGTAGAAATAGTTGTAGAAAGCATCAACTGTACTCATTCAGAGGATATAGCAAATCTACTGGCCAATAAATTCATCGGAAATTTCACCTCCCCATTACTCACAGTTCTCTCCGAATAAATACTCCTCATACTGCCCTGCAAATTATCACTAAAGAACAGGTTGCCAATGTGCTGTCTAAAGCTAAAAACATGGCTTCAGTTGGGCCTGATGATATACTAAGTTGCCTTTTTAAACAGCTTGAATTAGGACCTATCAGGCCCATTAGGAGCTCTATTTAACCACTGCCTCTGGACCAGCTTTGTCCCAATAGAGTGGAGGGGAGCAGCAGTCATTCCTCTGCATAAAAGGGGGCATCAAATGACCCAGGAAATTACAGACCCATAAGTTTGACTATTCTTATATGTAAGGCCATGGAAAGAGTAATCATGGACCTGATAAATATCGATATAGGAAACCTCCAAACAATGGACTTGACCCAATTTGGCTTTGTCAAGAACACGTCATGCCTACTAAATATAGTGCACTTCTTCAAGAAAGTTGCTAGGGCCATGGTTGAAAATAAAACAGTGCATACAGCCTACTCTGACCTGGCCAAAGCATTTGACAAAATTCTCCACGCAGGTATTATAAATAAACTCACAAAACTGACCATAAATCCCTAGGTCACCAGATGGATAACTATTTGGCTTACAGCAGGACACGTGATTAAAGTGGGTGAATTCCGATCCAGCATGAGACCAGTAAATAGTGGTGTGTGGCAGGGCTCAGTGCTGGGACCAGTCTTGTTTGGAATATACTTCTCAGAAATCAAGGCTAATGTGGAAGGCATCTGGATGACAAAGGTTGCTGATGATTGCAAGCGGGGGAAATTACTGAATCCCACAGTGATATAGATATCCTTCAGTAGGGTGTAAATCAGACAAGTGACTGGTGCCAGAGCCATGGCCTAAAATTAAATGTGAAAAAATGCAATATCATACCCCTTGGGAAGTCATATACCCCTGTAAGTTATGACATCCCTAAGAGTAGACTCAAAGATGAGAGATACACAGATAGATAGCAGCCTGAAATTTAGAAACCCTCTGTCCACAGTAGTGAGGAAGTCATTTTTTGTGGCACAACTTTCCCATTTTATCTCTAACACACTAAGACCTTTGTTTGCAATTAATGTATGATATCATTGTTATATTTTAAGTTTACACTTGAAATTTTGTATAAAATGTTACCATGTATCTACATCGTCTTTAATTGTTTTTAATTGCTTTGTATGTAATATTGTGGAGCTTTTCTCCCCGGGCCTTCACTGAAAATGGGCTCTTCCTAGGCCCAGTGGACTTTTCCCGGTCAGCAAATGCAATAAATAAATAAATAAATAAATAAATAATAAACTTATAAGTACAAGTGTAGCATCCAGATCCAAGGAAGTTATAATTCCACTGTAATAAGCTCTCATAGACCAATAATCAAGTCCAATGCATCATATGGCATGTACTGCACTAGGCACAACAGCTGAAGTGACCTCAGTGTTTCCTCATAAAGAAAATACAGGAATCAAATAGACTAAAAGCAGTATCCCTTTACTTTGTCTCCTATGACTATTAATGGGTGACCTATGTCTAACCTACAAAGCACTCACAAATCCAACCCGGATTGAGCTGCTACACATCCACAAGACAAACAGTGCAAGGGTCACCCAATCTAGGGATCTAAACCTTGTCAGTGACTCAAACAAAACGTGCTGGAGAGACAGATATGCATCTCAGAAATTACCCCTTCTTTGGAACAGGCCTCCTATTATGTTAAACAGAGCCCTTCCCTGGACCTCTTTAAATGCAGTTTGGATGAATGGATGGAAATTACATATTCCCACCTGGGGTAGTGCCTATGTCAGTTATGGACAGGGGCAATCTGTAAAATACTCAAAGCACAGGCAGAAGCCAACACTATCCTCTTGCCCCTAGGAGACATATATTGGGTAAAATTGGGTTATATTGGCTAGGCTTGCAATCTCCTATGAACCTATGAACCACTTGTCTTGGGTAAGGCTGCATCTTCCCTCCCACACAGGCTGTGTCAAAATTAAAAAATGTGGCAGATATATTCACTATATACTTGATAATGTGGCAGATATATTCACCATATACGTACATGATCAAAGCATCATCAAACAGCAGCTCCAGTGAAATAAGTCTTCTGTAAACATAAAAAATTTGACATTTGTATATCAAGACTGTGAAATGGAGTCACCCCCAAAACACAGACTTTGTCTTACAATGTTATGCAGCTAAGAAGAACAGTATGATTCTATAGCAATATCCTGACAATTATAAATATTGAGTGACAATACCTCAAATCCTAAATGACGATGTCAGAAATGTCAACACATGACAGAGAGTGTGTGTGTATGTGTGTGTGTGTGTGTGTGTGTGTGTGTGTGTGTGTGTGTGTGTGTGTGTGTGTGCGTGTGTGTGTGTGTGTATTCGTGTGTGTGCGTGTGATTGCTGTAGAGCAGGGACCTAGAAAATGTCTCTTGCCCCAGTATGGTCTCTGAGGTAGTGTATATATAATTAACAGGGGTGTGGGCATTGCAAGGGTTTTTACCCCTACTTGCCTTAGGAAATTTACTTGAGTGGTGAGGATCTTTCTGATACATTATCTATGTTAGCATGTGCTGGTTGTAGAACCACAGAAATCATGTGTCTGTTTGTATGTTACTAAGCTAAGTGGACTTTTTTGAAACCAGACACAACTAAAACACAATGCAAAAAAGTTACAATGTAACAAGTTCAGGTATTTTTCACATAGTTATAACCACTGAGTGTATTATCTAAAGGTACTTTGAGAAAACAGTGTTGCACATTATACAATGCCATCTCCAAAAAGACAAGAAACGTGCATGCTGATTGGCCAATCCAACCAGCGTGCACATTGTAAATCCAAAGTAACCTAAGTTACAAGTCTGGCCGCTAAGAAATCATGCTGCAGCCCTGTCTTTCTTTTTGGAGATAATATTGTGTAACAAAACATAAATCAAGCCTGAAAAACAAGCAGCTCCAAAAACAGGTCCATTGTGAAGTCAATCAAACCTGAAAATAGGTAGCTCCAAAATAAAACTGAGAACTCACTTAATTAACATCTAAACTTTCCAAAAAGATCTTAATTAGAATTCTGCTAGCCTAAAACTTTTGTTTTTGCTCATATAAGCATGCCAATGATTTGACGTCACCGCAGTGGAGGGAATGGTGGGAAAAGTAAAGAATACGGCTCTGTAGAAGTGAGCTGTTAGTGGTGAAATCTTTAATAGAAGTATATCAGTGTTAAAATGTGTACATTTTCTCTATCAAAAATGATTAAATCTTTGACCGTAGAGCAGGTAATGGCCTGGTTTACTTTCGGGAAAAACGTTGCTAATGTCCATTTATCAGCAGAGCATCAATCAAGAAGATGAAAACGAGTAAGTGTGTTTTGCAAGCATGCCTTTTATCTTCTCTGCTCAAGGATTAGAGGTACAGCCAAAAATAGAGGGGGCAAAGGCCTTACATTGTGGAGCTTTATATATTAACTTGCTAAAACAAAATAAAACGTGTTACTTTACCTGAAGATTAACTCCTGTGAAATTCTGTTTCTTGTGTTAATTGTAACTCAGGTTGTTTACCAGGAAATCAACACACACTCAGTCTATCGCAGTGTCTGCATTGCACTACATTATGACCAAGAATTCAACATTAAGTGGGGGATTGTCTCCTGCTTATGTTCCAACTTAATTGTAATGTCTAAATGGAAATAAGGCTGTGGTTTGGATGATAGTCCTTGAGGAGAACCTTTGTATTATATTCATTATTTATCATTTGTTGACCGGGAAAGTCCGACTAGGTTCCACAGAGCCTGTTTTCAGCGGAGGCCCAGGGAGAAATGCTCCAGATGCATGTCTTTGGAATGTGGGAGGAAACCGGAGTACCCGGAGGAAACCCACACGAACACAGGGAGAACATGCAAACTCCGCACAGAAGGCACCCCAGCCGAGAATCGAACCGGAGGACCTCTTGCTGTGAGGTGACAATGTTAACCACTGCACCACTGTGCCACCCACAGCATAAAGCAGCATAACGTATTTTAAGACCCAAGCTAAGGGAGGAATGGAAAAGGACATATTTTGCTAATAGGGATGATTGCAAGTAGAGGTACAGAAAATAGGCAAAAAGAGTAGGAATTAACTAGAGAAAATTAACTAAGGATGGAACCAAGGTATTGGAATAAATGACTAAATAGAGAAAGGTAATAAAGTGGGATAAAGCCAAGCAGACGTTTGAATGGCATTTTCTTCTTTTCCCTGCTCCCTGGGTGGACTTTGTTAGTAGGGCGTGTGCATGTAAATTGTCAGCAGTAGTCAAGTTTAAAACAAGTGAACTAATGTATATTATACAACGACCCCCCATTAATATTCAAAAACGTGCACGCTGATTGGTCAGCGTGCACGTTGTAAATCAGAGTTATAGTAATGGAAAAAGATCCAGTCGCCCGGACTTTTTTCATTACTATAACTCTTTTTTTTTTACAGCAACGGAGAACGCAAAATCTCCGTTGCTTCACACTGTCTCGCTATGTTAAACTTGTTTAACATAGCGAGACAGCTTTAAAAAAAGTAACGGAGATCTTGCTTTCTCTGTTGCTTTTTTTCAAAACTGTCTCGCTTTGTTAAATGGGTTTAACATGGCGAGACAGCTTTAGAAAAAGCAACGGAAATTAGCTTTAGATCCTTGGATCAGGTAATTCCAGTGCTTTTTGTTTTGCAGATGTATAGCAGCAGATCCATCAGGGTGGGATCAGAGAATGCCTTGTAGGTTAAGCATAGATCACCCCTCAGTAGTCTATAGGAGAGCAAGTACAGACACATGGCTTTGAGGCACTCCACATAGGAGATTTTATTTACACCCTGTATTCTTTTAATGAGGAACCTCTGTGGCCCCATCCAGTTGTTGCAAATGCCTGGTCAGGTACATGCTGAGGACTGCATTGTACTTGATTATTTGTCTAGTAAGAGCTGAGCATAGTGAATCTATGACATCCTTAGATCTGGATGGCATGCCCTTAACTTATAAGTTGTTCCACATGGAGATCAAATTTCAGATTTCCAAGTCCCTTACCACTGGGTCTACTCTGATTGTTATAATTGTAATTTGCAGGTGTGGTCATCTTCCTAAAGCATGCAATTATGCATTTTTTTCCTTTGAGTTTTAGGCCATGGTTCTGTACCAGTTATTTGTCTGTATCAGATCATCCTAGAGGATATCTACATCTTCTGGGGATTCAGTGATTGCATCCAGCTTGCAGTCATCAGCAAATTTGGCCAGCCAAAGGCTGTTTACATTTGCCTTGACTTTGGAGAAGTATTTTCCATATATTCCAAACAGGAGAGGTCCAAGTACCAAGCCCTGTGGGGCTCCACTAGTAATAGGCCTCTTGATGGAGGTGGATTCCCTCACCCTAACTTCTTTTGTCCTATCTGTGAACCATTTGGCTGTCCATCGAGTGACATAGGGATTTAAGCCTAAATGTGTGAGTTTGGTTCTAATACCTGTGTGAGGTATTGTACCAAATACCTTTCCAGGTCAAGGCAGGCCTTAAGTACTGTTTTGTCTTCATCAGTGGCTCAATGGACCTTCTCAAAGAAGCCCACTAAGTTTAGTAGGCATGACCTGCCCTTGACAAAACAGAACTGGGATGGGCCCAGTGTTTGATGATTTCTTATGTCTTTGTTATGTCCATGATACTACTTTGTATGGTGTAGCATACAAGACTAGTCAAACATAAGGGTCTGAAGTTCCCTTGGACTGTTGATGGTTCTCATTTGTGAAGAGGAATGACTGCTGCAGTCCTGCATTCCCTAGGGATGAAGCTTGCTTGGAGGTGGTGGTTCAATAAAGATTCTAGAGTGCCTGGTAGTTCATGTTTCAAGCTATTTAGGTATCATTCTGGGATATTATCAGCACTCACGGTTGGCAAAAGTGACCAAACCACGCAGCATTAGCCACACCCAGCCATGGGCTACTGCTATTATACAATGATGTTAGTTTTGTGTTGTGTTATGTTTGTGTTGTTGTTACTTAGGTTTTTGTTTGCTTTACTTTGTATTCTTCCACTTTTTGTGAGATAAAATAGTCCACACTTTGACATAGTTAGATACAGCACCTCTGTTTTCTCTTGAACTTTTGCGAATTATATTCCAAACAATAGGAGGAGACATTGTATAATATAGCAATAACCCATGCCTGGGTGTGAGTAATGCTGGATTTACCCACGGTTGGTGTGGTTTGGTCACAAGGGCGAAGCCCAAGTGGCCAAACAAAGGAAACCGTGGGTAAATCCAGCATTACCCACACCCGGAAGTGGGTTATTGCTATTATACAATGACATTATTTAAGAAACAAATAATTACTTTTCTTAAATAATGGCATTGTATAATGCCTCCTTGCTGCCCTTCCGCAGCTGTCTGGTATTCTGCGGCAGTTCTGATGTACTGCGCATGCATATGCCTACGCAGTACATCAGAGCTGTGGGCAAAAGCAACAGAGAAAGCAAGATCTCTGTTGCTTTTTACAAACATTTTGCACTCACTGATGCAGTGTTTTAGTATTGGAGAATACAGTGAAGACCTTTCTTTAGTGATAGTTGTGGAGAAATAGTAGTGAGTATTTCCGTGGGGAACTG
This sequence comes from Protopterus annectens, assembly GCF_019279795.1. NCBI lineage: Eukaryota > Metazoa > Chordata > Ceratodontiformes > Protopteridae > Protopterus > Protopterus annectens. The sequence goes on from NC_056740.1 coordinate 94,334,010, forward strand.
GGGGTGATATGGAGGTGAAATTAGAGTTAAATGTATTGGCCAGCAAATTTGCTATATCCATTGGTTAAGTATAGGAAGTTCAATTTATTATTAGTTCAGCAAACTGTTGGGTGCTCCCTTTAATGTTGTGTACACATCTGAAAAATGCCTTATGGCTATCCTTAGCCTGGAAGGCCATTTTTGCCTCAAAATTGGCTTTGGTGCACCTGATTAGTCCCCAGAGTTACTTGTTGAGACTAATGAGGGAAGTTTGTTTTTTTTTTTTTTTTTGTCTTTTGGGCTCTTCCTATTTTTAGACAGGATATTCTTTCTATTGTTGTACACATACTTACACTGATGGTGGCTTGCTTTTAGAGTTTGTCTTAAGTTAATTTTAGTTTGGTGCTGCTGTTTCAATGCAGTTATTTATATACTTGCACAGGGTTTCCGTTAACACTTCCACATAGGCCGCCATGTTATCTGAGTTTAGGGGGCATGGAATTTAGCTATGCCATCAATTAATATGAGGTACCAGGCCTGGAAAAGTTCTTAAAGATTTTGGGGTTTGTTGGGAGTTTAGGTTTTATATTTATTTCAAGGGTGACTACTCTGTGATCTGATCTGACCAATGAGTGCATTACACAAGGTGGAGATGCAACATTCCCTCATATTTGTGAGTACCAGATTCAGGATATTTGCACCCCTAGTAGGAGTGCAGAATAGCTGTTCAAGGGTTTATTACCATGCCTCTCAACCGTGCCAAAATCCTTGATATTTACTGGTTTTAAGGGTAAAATAATAGGGTGCCACAAATTCCCGAGTGGTCCCATCAATTCCTGTTTTTTTTTTTTTACAATTTTAACTTATGGCTGATGTCATCAGGCATCCCCTGCATATTCCACAATGTCATCAATGTGCAGGGGCATGTGTGATAATGTCATCTTTGTGAGGCAATGTCTAACCACCTGTCAGACTTGGAATCGGAACCATGGATGGCACTGGTTGAATGTTATTATTGCTTTTTAGCACAAAAATTGCACTCGCAATCTTAGTTTTAACAAGATATTCAGATACTTTCCTACACCCACTTTATCCACTTCAGAGCTGTGAAGGAGTGATACTCTTGCTAATTCCTAACTAAAGTCTACTGTCTCAAGTGTTTTATGTACCCACAAACATTTGCTATGAGTGCTGACCACTGGTATGGGTGTTACGCAAAGACAAACTATTTATATGCCTTTCTGCAACATCATTCTCTTTCGGCTTTTCCCGTTAGGGGTCGCCACAGCGGATCATCTCTTTCCATTTCTTCCTATCCTCTGCATCTTGCTCTGTCACACCAATCGCCTGCATGTCCTCTCTCACCACGTCCATAAACCTTATCTTAGGCCTTCCTCTATTCCTCTTACCTGGCAGCTCCATCCTTAGCATCTTTTTCCCAATATACCCATCATCCCTCCTCAGCACATGTCCAAACCAACGCAATCTCTCTTGCTTTGTCTCCAAACTGTCCAACATGAGCTGACCCTCTAATATACCGATTCCTAATCCTATCCATCCTAGTCACACCGATTGCAAATCTTAACATCTTTAACTCTGCCACATCCAGCTCTGACTCCTGCCTTTTGTCAATGCCACTGTCTCCAACCCATATAATATAGCTGGTCTCACTACACTCTTGTAGACCTTCCCTTTCACTCTTACGGATACCCGCCTGTCACAAATCACTCCTGACACTCTTCTCCACCCATTCCACCCTGCCTGTACTCTCTTCTTCACCTCTTCCACATTCACCATTACTCTGAACTGTTGATCCCAAGTACTTAAACTCGTCCACCTTTACCAACTCTACTCCTGCATCCTCACCATTCCTCTACCCTCCCTCTCATTTACACACATATATTCTGTCTTAGCCCTGCTGACCTCATTCCTCTGCTCTCTAGAGCATATCTCCACCTCTCCAGAGTCTCCTCAACCTGATTCCTACTCTCACTACAGATCACAATGTCATCTGCAAACATCATAGTCCACGGGCCTCCTGTCTGATCTCATCTGTCAACCTGTCCATCACCACTGCAAATAAGAAAGGACTCAGAGCTGATCCTTGATGTAATCCCACCTCCACCTTAAACGGATCTGTCACTCCCACTGCAGTCCTCACCACTGTCACACCCGTACATATCCTGTACCACTCTTATACTTCTCTGCCACTCCCGACTTCCTCATACAATACCACAACTCTTCTCTAGGCACCCTGTCATATGCTTTCTCCAAGTCTACAAAGACGCAATGCAACTCCTTCTGACCTTCTCTGTATTTCTCCATCAACACTCTCAGAGCAAACATTGCATCTGTAGTGCTCTTCCTGGCATGAAACCATACTGCTGATCACTAATCATCACCTCCCTTCTTAACCTTGCTTCCACTAATCTTTCCCATAACTTCAAGCTGTGACTAATCAGTTTTATCCCTCTGTAGTTACTGCAGCTCTGCACATCACCCTTATTCTTAAAGATAGGTACCAAAACACTTTTTCTCCACTCCTCAGGCATCCTCTGACTTTCCAAAATTTCATTAAACAATCTAGTTAGAAATTCCACTGCCATTTCTCCTAAGCACCTCCATGCTTCCATTGGTATGTCATCTGGGCCAACAGCCTTTCCATTCTTCATCCTCTTCATAGCTGCCCTTACTTCCTCCTTGCTAATCTGTTTCACTTCCTGATTCACTATCCCCACATCATCCAACCTTCTCTCTCTCTCTCTCTTCATTCATCAGCCTCTCAAAATACTCTTTCCATCTACTCAACACACTCTCCTCTCTTGTGAGTACCTTTCCCTCACTATCCTTTATCACCCTTACATGCTGCACATCTTTCCCAGCTCTGTCCCTCTGTCTAGCTAATCGGTACAGGTCCTTTTCTCCCTCTTTAGTGTCCAATCTCTACAACTCTCCATATGCCCTATCCTTAGCTTTTGCCACCTCTCTCTTTGCCATGCCTCATCTCCTTATACTCATGTCTACTTTCTTCATCTCTTTGACAATCCCACTTCTTCTTCGCCAGCCTCTTCCTCTGTATACTCTCCTGTACTTCCTCATTCCACCACCAGGTCTCCTTGTCCTCCTTCCTCTGTCCAGATGTCACACCAAGCACCTTTCTAGCAGTCACCCTTACTAGTTCTGCTGTAGTTACCCAGCTATTCGGTAACTCTCCACTGCCTCCCAGTGCCTGTCTTAACTCTTCCCTAAACTCCACTTCACAATCACCCTTTTTAACTTCCACCATTTAATCCTTGGCACAGCTTTCACATTCCTCCTCCTCTTCTTGATCACCAACGTCATTCTACATACCACTAATCTATGCTGCTTAACTACACTTTCACCTGCCACCACTTTACAGTCTCCAATCTCCTTAAGACTGGCCCTCCTACATAGTATATAATCAACTTGTGAGCATCTTCCTCCACTCTTGTACGCCACCCTATGCTCCACCCTCTTCTTAAAATAATGATTCACCACAGCCATGTCCATCCTTTTCGCAAAATCCACAATCATCTGACCTTCTGCATTCCTCTCCTTAACACCATAGCTACACATCACTTCCTCAACGCCAGTGTGCACTTCACCAACATGGAGATTAAAGTCCGCTCCAATCACTAGTCTCTCACGCTTGGGTACACTCACCACAACTTCATCCAACTCACTCCAAAATTTCTTTCTCTTCCATCGCACACCCAACTTGAGGAGCATATGCACTAACAACATTCATCATTACACCATCAATTTCGAAGCTTCATAAACATCACTCGGTCAGACACTCTCTTCACGCCTAAAACACTCTTGGCATATTGTTCCTTTAGTATAACCCTACCCCATTTCTCCTGCCATCCACACCATGATAAAACAATTTGAACCCGTTTCCTAAACACCTGGCCTTACTTCCCTTCCATCTGGTCTCTTGCACACACAATATATCAACCTTCCTTCTCTCCATCATATCAGCTAGCTCTCTTCCTATACCAGTCATACTGCCAACATTCAAAGTTCCTACCCTCACTGCTACACTCCTAACCTTCCTCCTATCTTCCTGCCTTTGGGCACGCCTTCGCCCTCCTCTTCTCCTTCGGCCAATATGCCTTTCTGCAACACTTTATGTATTAAAAATGGGATCAGCTGACTTGTACGGGTGACAAGCCATATGGGTTGATGCAAATTTCTGATGGTGATATTGTGCAGTTTAAAGATCTTAGTTTGCGGTATCATACTTGAAGAGAAAATATGAATACAGAAAAGAAGACATTGTTTATACAGGAAAGTAAACCTTTCATTGCTTTAAGCGTGTTACCCACTGTCACTATTCCAGTTTAAGTATTTGTTTACGACTCTTACTGACTACTGTAGGTTTGATGAAAGTGACAGTGAGCTTACTGGTTGGCATTTTTACTTGCAGATGTTACGGCTTTCAGCTACATAGCAACTTTAAAAAATGCAAAACACACATGTAGTGTTTTGGAAACAGGATTTATTATGGTGCACTTCATTTGCAGTACCCATGCTTTGAGAGCCAGGTGCCATATGATATAAAATTAAATGGTTTGTTTATTGGTCAGGCAGTCAATCTATTTAATAGTGATTTATTTCGTGTTTTCACATTTATAGTTTGTGTTCCAATACTCCATTATTTAATTGAAAAGCAAACCTATTTGTAAAAGAAATCCAAGATTTTTTTTTTTCCACACTCTAATACTAATCAGTCATAAAACATGCAGAGCTGTACTTAAAGATGTTACACTTCCAATGTTTCTATATTCCTTTGTCTTCTAAGCAACATTTATGGCGCATAGTGCATATATTTAAACTTTGATGCAGCGTGAACTTCTTTAAAATAATTTTTGGTATCTCTAGTTTTGTGGTCATACTGCAAGGAAATTTAGTTTGAACACTGTCTCTTGGTTCTCATGGCTGCAAATTACAGTGAGCTGTGTATGTAAACAGCACCTGAAGAATAATGAAAAAATGATGCCTATCTAGACATTGCCTCAAGTACATAATGCCTTCAGGTTTAAGTAAATGTCATTTATCATATTATCAATTCTTATGTCTGAAATATTAGATTTCTATGCCTTCTATGGTAGCCCCCACTATAAAAATCCCTTTCAGTAACTATGCGCACTTCCTTGTATGTGTGTGTATGTGTGTCCAGCACTGAGCCTGTAACTGGAATTTGGTGTGCCCTTAATGTGCTGTTTTAGCTGCATAAAGCAAATCGTTATGCTTGTTTATCTCTGTATTCTTAATAATGCTGAATGCTTTATGCGCACCCGGACTTCAGACTCTGCTTGAATGAACTTCCACTATGTTTGTTAACTGCAAAGTTGTGTAGGCGGGGATTAAAGGACTTATTATATATTTCTTATTTATACAGTATAGATGAAAATGGATGGCTTGTCTGATAGTTTTACTGCTGGTTTTAAAATGCCCTGGTTAAGAATTAAGTAGACATTTTTTATGCTAGTTATGTTTTATGTTAGTTGACAGCTGGTCTAGAGAGGCCGCAAGCATTAATTTCTTCCACTGTAAGAATTAAATAGAATTTTTAATGCAAGGTATGCTGCATATTGTCCTTAAAAGCTAGGTGAGATATGAAATGTATTTTTTGCTGAATGTCGTTCGGCATAAGTATGTTGAAAGTATAGAATATGAAATGATTAGTGCTGTCTTTTACTTTATTTT